>NC_088201.1:1024195-1308265 GCF_037126465.1 Ornithodoros turicata
TACCCAGAAAGAAACAGTCACGATTACGAAAGAACTGGACCCGTTCGGCACGTCGAGCTAGTGCATAAAAATTTACAACCAACAGGGATGACCCACTAATTTGTAATCGTATTGCCAACTGTAGGATGGGACAAGCGAATGCTTGCCTACATCACATTTCAAAATTTTGTAATTCGACAGTGTGTGTATTGTCATCAAGAGGAAGTGTGTTCTGAAGCTCTGGTTAGAAATACTTGTTTACCGCTTTACTTGTTTGACTTTTCAGTTACTTGACGTCGCAGCATCCCGACATGGGTTCATATGTACACCCCTGAGGTTATCTCAAGTCCCCCGTTTCTCAGGGACATCTAAAGACCGATTTCTTGCATCTCCAGTGTGTTTGATTCAGCAGTTTCTGACTGACAATCTAAAAAAATTCTGGAGTTTCCAAAGAACGTACATGCAGCAAAAGCATCGCGGAAGATTACGAAAACACATTGAACGGAAGAAAGAGAACAAATCATGGCAAAGGGGGCTTTCCATAAATGGAAGAACACTTTTTTTTTGTCTAGGAAGAAAATCTTATCTGACAATGTCACGACGCACAAGTTATGATGTTGGAGGAGCAAATACAGCCATGAGAGAAGGGAAGAGCGCCACCCTCAAGAAAATGTCCCCCAGGGATCCAGTTGTGACATTCTAGAAGGAAATAGGTTTTATGCGGCATTCAGGGAGAAATCCTGTCTGACAAGGTCACGAAGCACAGCCATGAGAAAAGGGGGGAGCACCACCTACAGGAAAAACGTCCCACGGGGATCCAGTTGTGGCCTTTCTAGAAGGAAATATTTTTGATGCGGTATTCAAGGAGAAATCTTGTCAGACAAGGTCACGAAGCACGAGCTATGTTGTTGGGGGAGCAAATTCAGCCACGAGAAAAGGGAGGAGCGCCACCCTCAAGAAAAAACGTCCCACGAGGATCCAGCAGTGGCCTTTCTAAAAGAAAATATTTTTGAAGTGGTATTCAGGGAGAAATCCTGTCCGACAAGGTCACGAAGCACGAGCTATGTTGTTGGGGGAGCAAATTCAGCCATGAGAAAAGGGAGGAGTGCCACCCTCAAGAAAATGTCCCCCAGGGATCCAGTTTTGACCTTTCTAGAAGGAAATATTTTTGATGCGGCATTGAGGGAGAAATCCTGTCTACAACGTTACGAAGCACAAGTTAAGTTGTTGGGGGAGCAAATTCAGCCACGAGAAAAGGGAGGAGCGCCACCCTCAAGAAAAAGGTCCTACGGGGATCCAGTTGTGGCCTTTCTAGAAGGAAATATTTTTGAAGCGGTATTCAGGGAGAAATCCTGTCCGACAAGGTCACGAAGCACGAGCTATGTTGGGGGAGCAAATTCAGTCATGAGAAAAAAGAGCGCCCCCCTCAAGAAAATGTCCCCCAGGGATCCAGTTGTGACCTTTCTAGAAGGAAATATTTTTATGCGGCATTGAGGGAGAAATCCTGTCTACAAAGTTACGAAGCACAAGTTAAGTTGTTGGGGGAGCAAATTCAGCCACGAGAAAAGGGAGGAGCGCCACCCTCAAGAAAAAACGTCCCACGAGGATCCAGCTGTGGCCTTTCTAGAAGGAAATATTTTTGAAGCGGTATTCAGGGAGAAATCCTGTCCGACAAGGTCACGAAGCACGAGCTATGTTGTTGGGGGATCAAATTCAGCCACGAGAAAAGGGAGGAACGCCACCCTCAAGAAAAACGTCCTACGGGGATCCAGTTGTGGCCTTTTTAGAAGGAAATATTTTTGATGCGGCATTGAGGGAGAAATCCTGTCTACAACGTTACGAAGCACAAGTTAAGTTGTTGGGGGAGCAAATTCAGCCACGAGAAAAGGGAGGAGCGCCACCCTCAAGAAAAAACGTCCCACGAGGATCCAGCTGTGGCCTTTCTAGAAGGAAATATTTTTGAAGCGGTATTCAGGGAGAAATCCTGTCCGACAAGGTCACGAAGCACGAGCTATGTTGTTGGGGGATCAAATTCAGCCATGAGAAAAGGGAGGAACGCCACCCTCAAGAAAAACGTCCTACGGGGATCCAGTTGTGGCCTTTCTAGAAGGAAATATTTTTGAAGCGGTATTCAGGGAGAAATCCTGTCCGACAAGGTCACGAAGCACGAGCTATGTTGTTGGGGGATCAAATTCAGCCATGAGAAAAGGGAGGAACGCCACCCTCAAGAAAAACGTCCTACGGGGATCCAGTTGTGGCCTTTTTAGAAGGAAATATTTTTGATGCGGCATTGAGGGAGAAATCCTGTCTACAACGTTACGAAGCACAAGTTAAGTTGTTGGGGGAGCAAATTCAGCCACGAGAAAAGGGAGGAGCGCCACCCTCAAGAAAAACGTCCTACGAGGATCCAGCTGTGGCCTTTCTAGAAGGAAATATTTTTGAAGCGGTATTCAGGGAGAAATCCTGTCCGACAAGGTCACGAAGCACGAGCTATGTTGTTGGGGGATCAAATTCAGCCATGAGAAAAGGGAGGAACGCCACCCTCAAGAAAAACGTCCTACGGGGATCCAGTTGTGGCCTTTCTAGAAGGAAATATTTTTGATGCGGTATTCAGGGAGAAATCCTGTCTACAAGGTTACGAAGCACAAGTTAAGTTGTTGGGGGAGCAAATTCAGCCACGAGAAAAGGGAGGAGCGCCACCCTCAAGAAAAAACGTCCCACGAGGATCCAGCTGTGGCCTTTCTAGAAGGAAATATTTTTGAAGCGGTATTCAGGGAGAAATCCTGTCCGACAAGGTCACGAAGCACGAGCTATGTTGTTGGGGGATCAAATTCAGCCATGAGAAAAGGGAGGAACGCCACCCTCAAGAAAAACGTCCTACGGGGATCCAGTTGTGGCCTTTCTAGAAGGAAATATTTTTGATGCGGTATTCAGGGAGAAATCCTGTCTACAAGGTTACGAAGCACAAGTTAAGTTGTTGGGGGAGCAAATTCAGCCACGAGAAAAGGGAGGAGCGCCACCCTCAAGATAATGTCCCCCAGGGATCCAGTTGTGACCTTTCCAGAAGGAAATATTTTTGATGCGGCATTGGGGGAGAAATCCTATCTACAAGGTCACGAAGCACAGGTTATGTTGTTGGGGGAGCAAATTTAGCCATGACAGAAGGGGGAGCGCCACCCTCATAAAAATGTTCCCCGGGAACTCCTTTCTCTCATGACTGAATTTGCTGCCCCAACACATAACTTGTGCTTCGTAACCTTGTCAGACAGGATTTCTCCCTGAATGCCCCATAAATAATATTTCCTTCTAGAAAGGCCACAACTGGATCCTCGTGGGACGTTTTTTTCTTGAGGGTGGCGCTCCTCCCTTTTCTCATGGCTGAATTTGCTCCCCAACAACATAACTTGTGCTTCGTGACCTTGTCGGACAGGGTTTCTCCCTGAACGTCGTGGGTAAAACACACGTGGCTAATTTACACCAGATACGCCACTGTAATCAAAAGTCACACCAACAATTTTGACGTCTGGTCTCACTGAAACACGCAAAGGGGCCTCGCAGGAAGGCTGGAGGTTCAAAAACAGCGCTGCGCTCATTCAGTCTTGCCCCTGAAACAGCTCCGTAATTTTCAAACGCCTTCAAAACAGGCCCTAGGGAACCCCTAGCCGCGCAAAACGTCGCAAAAACGTCTTTATTTGGTCAAATTAGGATAGGAGACGATCAGGACGTCAACGCGACGTCTAGAAGCCGTAATTTATAGTACGTTTATAAGACGCGCCGATTTTTCGTTTATAATACGTCTTCGTCATCTCTGTTGGAGAGATATCCTAAAGGAAGACATCCTGTAAACACCTTCAGTTCACGTTTGCAAGAGTACCAACTTTCCATTTACAATACGTCTTCGCCATCTCTGTTGAAGATGTTATTCTAAGTGAAGACATCCTGTAAATATCTTCAGTTCACGTTTGCAAGACGTACCAATTTTCCATTTATAATAAGTCTCCGCCATCTCTGTTCAAGACGTATCTTAAACGAGGACGATTTGTGTGCACCGAGTAAGTTTGGACCTACTATCTCAAACCAAAAGCAGTAACACAGACGTTGAGTTAATACTCCCAATAATTTTGTGCGTAACTAAAATAAACTTAGACACCTCACACTCGATTTTGACTCACAAGCGAGCACGACTATCGAGTTTGCGGGAGTTCCTAAGACGAGCAATCGATAGTATATGTTTTCCCTTTGGAAGGGAATAGACCACCTTTACGCTCTGGTCCCCCTACGTGTACGCCGTGAGGGCGGCAAAAAGGGAGCTTGCTGTTCTTACGGTGGGAGCAGTGATTTCCCAGAAATTCACTGCTGAGGGGGTGCCGAGCTTTAAAGGGGGGGGGGGGTATGCTTAGTGAAGGTTCCGCTTACGAAATTTTTCTTAGACACGGAAAGAATCGTGGCACAATGGCGACATCTGCGGAGCTTTTTGTACATGTTAATACCTTACAACACAGTACAGTAGAACAGAGATTCATTATGAGCGGCATTTCAACATTAAGATGCATAATCGCACGACCGACAAAGAAAAAAGACTTTCACCTTGGCTCACGAAACTCAATGAATACGTAGCAACCAACGGTGAAGACCTCAGACGAAAAAAGCAGAATACCTCGCTTGATTGAGTTGGGCGCAAATGATTCCTTGTGATCCACATTGAGTTTGCATGCCCGAATGCATTTTTTCTCGTATGCGCGTACTATATGAATGGAACAGTGATTTTCAGATGAATTTGGACAAATGCATGGTAGGATCATCCGCATCACTGTGGTCCTACAGCCCAAGTTCGATAGTACAGGATGTAATTCGCTGCGCCGGACTCACTACTAGAATGCGTTGGTGGCCGAGTTGGGTGATGTCGCCTGAGAAATTTCAGGAGGGGTGTTCCAAAAATGCAGGGAGGGTGTACACCCCCCCTGAGGGGGGTGTAGGGAAATCCCTGGGTGGGAGCACCTCTGCTAACGCGGTCCACCTTGCTGAACCGCGTATTCGATTTTAGTCGAAGGGTCACGTAGTAACGTTGCTTGCAGTTCTGCTTGGAGAGAGAGAAAATGGAATATGTGGTGACGGTGACTGACGTTGAAAAATGAAAAACAGGCAGACCTCCGCAAAACTGTACCCGGTGGATATCCACAGGGCTGAATTTTCTCACATTCAAATATGCGTTTTAAACAGTTCGAATGTCACGGAGTGTGACAACAGCGGCTACAGCCTCCAGCATTTGCCTGTAGCGTCCTGCCGCAGCTGTGCCGTCAGCTCCCTAGGGAATCAAGTAAAGAAAGATTAACTGTCTGTGGGCCAGTGTGCTTTATTGGAAAATGAATCAATGTTTTGCTGGAGGCGAAAGACTAGAAAAACTATTTTCCACAAAGGCAGGAAAGAGTCCTATCCTTTATTACTCCTTAAGTACAGTAATATCCGCATACATGACTGAATGAGGAAGACAACTTTTCAAAAATTGCGAGGCAGACTGCACATATATGCACATCTCACCTGTTTGTGTTAAAGAAAAAAATGGGTGCACTTAAATTAATATTAATAGGGCCTCCCCGAAAGAGAGGGTAGATGTGTCGTCAAATAGGATTTTCTTAGAAAAGGCACCTACACAGTGATATGCTGCACTCAAGCGACAGTTATAAAAATACAATTCGCACAAACTCATTTACAAATAATGACAATAAAACAAAAAAGAAGCTATACAAAATTGCCGCCTTGCAAGGGAGGGCTCCAAAAGCAACTTTCTCCCGCTACTGGCATTCTTTTCAAGCCTACATATCGCTAGCATACGTGTACGCCCAATATGGGATGGAGTGAAATCAGCATCACCACTTGTTCAGCCTTGTCATCCTGTCTTGCCCCAAGCCACGGAGTGCAGATGTGACCATGTAGTGCCACTGCCTACAACACATTCCCTCAAAACTGGCAACAATATACCTCCGGGAGGCCCTTCGTCAACCGCTCTCCTCCTTTCCGTAGTATTCTTAGACTCATCGTGGTTTCATTTCATTGTCCAAGTTACAGTGGCACAGCAATGACGAAAAACAAAACATTAAAAGGCTTTAGATAGAAATTTAATTGCATTACAAAAATTTTTTTTCCAGAAATTTACCACCAAATTGTCGTGCCTCTCGCTTCAATTTTCTCTTTGTGCCATCTAAGGATCACCTGTACCGTAGAGAGCTCCCAACAGGTACAATAATTATCTAAGCAAAATTTTCAAAGATGCAATTTTGACTCTGAAAACGGCCGAGTCTGAAGGGAGGCCGTCACGAGGCCAATGACGGTGAGGGACACAAGGCTCTGTGAACGAACCCTGGAGTTGAGCAAACTGCTCAGAATGATTATACACCCTGTGCGATCCTTCCAAAGTGCCATCTTTTCTCAGCTGAGAAAGGCGCAAACTGGAGACTCAAATGCACGTGCCCGGATGGGAGCTGGGCTTCCAACAGTCGGACTTGCCATCCTCCTTAATGGTGGCATCCGTCTTGCACAGAGTGCCAAGAGAAACGAGAGCGCTGGCAATGGCGATGCCAGACTGGCCAGTGGCCGTGTGCTGTAGGCCACCTGTTGGCATGCGTACGATCAGAGTGAGAACGGCAGCCTTGCCGCTGGCACATGGCTCCAATGCCACAGGGGTTGGGTGGCTCTGCAGGAGAAAGACATAACCAGTTAGAGTGTTGCCTCACAAGTCGGACACATTGACCCAAGTCTACTCTGCTACACAAAGGGACCATACAGGGCTATTAGCTAAACATTTTTTAGAGAAATGCATTTGGGAGAATGGTATTGAAGCAGACGGAACTTGCAGCGATCAATAAATGATCACAAACGAGGGGTAGTTTCATTTCAAACCAAATCGCCGTGACCACTTTGCATATCCGGTAACTGTGAAACAAACAAAAAAAATGATGTAGCTATTGATGAGCAAAGAAGAAAGAAGGCATTTCCAATGTCGCGTGGTTCGTCAATGAGCTACGGAAGATTGAGCCTTCGAAATTGAACATTCGTTTGGCGCGAGTTTCAACGCCACTAGCGTCTGCGCACTTTGACCAACCACGGTCAAACCCTTTTTACTCATTCTCTGGGTCGTCTCAAACTAATGGTCATACTGTCATTGCCATGCAAAATTTAGTCCATGCGTGAAAAATTGGCAAAGTTGGCACTTTGCGCGAAAATCACAAGTTTAGCGCTAAATAAAAAATCATCGGCGATAGTGAGAAAGGCGAGCCACACACCATTTTATTACTCGTTATAAGAACTTTCTAATGGTGCCAAGCTCATTATTGTATCGCCCGCAGAACTGAAAGGCCCGAGGGGACAAGTAAAGCATACCCCCAAAAATGGAGCATTTCGCACCCCAGTAGTCCAAAAAACGCACCCGAAACAGGCCCTTATATACTGAAATGAAACTACCCAAAGGTGCTATATGAAAAGCCATTTGATACTCAAATGCATTTATGCGGAGCTGGTGAGTAATAAAAACACAAGCCAAACAAGGTCAACCAAGTCTCAGTTCTCTCAAAATGAGCGATATTCTTTAAAAGATAGCTCACTAAAACAACCTGCTTGGTTCCGTCACTTTCGGGTTTCATGGAGTCCACCTCAAGTGTGACGCCAGCAAATGGTCGACTTGCCATCTGTTCCATCTCGACAAAGAGTTGCTGCAAGAGAACCCGTTTACCCACATGTGTGACCATGGTGCACCAAACTCACCTGCCGCCTTCTGTAAAGGTCATACTTCTGTTTAATCTTCCAGAGGATGGCGGCAATTATCAAGAGCGACAGAAAACAGCTGAAACAGAGAGTTACGCTGAGCCCCAGTACAAACTGTTTCAGTTGTTCAAGATGGAGGATTGTCATTTCGAGTCACATTATTTGAAGTTTCTTCTTTCAAACCAACCTGGAAAATGTGATGAAGAACTGCAGCAAGTCGAGAGCTCTGTGTTGCGAAAATGAGATCTGAAGCAGGAAAGGAGTCGTGAAGTTGAAGACGTACACAAAAAATGTTGTGTTTTGTGAGCCAAAGTTATGCTTCTCGTCGTAGAAGGGCAACTTAAAGTTGTCACATTTGCGGCTTTCCAAAAGGATGGGTTCCACATCGGCATCTGATAAAGAAGAAATGTGCATTTTCAAAGCAAGGCCACTGCCTTGAAAACACATAAACTAAAACCAATTTGCTCCATCTGAAAAACGAGGACGGACACACAAGCTTAACCTCGTTTTTTGACTCGGACCAACTTGCCCTACTTTCTACACTTTCATCTGGCCTGCAGTGATAACCTCTAATAAAAACAACTAAGCTCAGAAAGATAAAAGAATTACTCACCTGAGCCAATGGAGACATTGACATACGCCCTGCCCGAGCATGAGATGGAAAATTCCACATCGTTGCCAACCTTTATTGGCACATTCATAAAGTTGATGTTCTGATAATAGTCTTCCGATGAAAGGTTGAATGTGTATTGGAAATCGATGCTCAGGTTATCTGCAATGACCCAGTTTTGTATGCAAAGGGTGCTTCGAAAAGACCTTTTTACAGTTGATATATCCCACAAGTCATTGGTGAGTTTTAGTACCTACTAGTACCTACTGGAACCAATGACTGGGAACCCAGTAGCAGTATATACATTTTCTTTTCTCTCGGAGTGCACAGTGCAAACTAACATTTTTATCCAAAGTTCATTTATTATTAAGAGCAGCTATCATTACTTACAAAAGCAAGTGCCACCTTCTTCTTGAGGATTTCCCACATAATGATTCTGTTCATCGCATCTAAAGAGAGAATGAAAAATTGACAAAGACCAGCAAGAGGAAAGGGGAGAAGTAGCGTGCTTCAATCGTTCCTCTCAGATAATGTACCTGTCACAGTTAGGTCCCATGATACCCTTGGTGGTGCAGTTGCATTTGCCCGTCTCCCGGTGACACAGAGAGCCATGGTTGTTGCAGAAGCACCGAGTGCAGTTACCACCATTGGCTGGGTTCCCATGGTAACCCGTAATACAGTGCTCACAATGTGCTCCTACAAAAGTGGTAGGGTAAAATGCGGGTGTACCAACACTTCATTCAAGTACCTGCACCAACCCAGCTCTACCACACTCAACCACAGCTCTACCACACACTGCCTGGCCTCTTGGTAGGTCATGACAAGGCTAAAACCGCAAAAAACAGGACGTGAAAACAAAAAATCAAAACAGTATTTTTTCGTCGCGAAATATACTTAGTAAACTAAAACATTCTTAGTAGAGGTGCGCTAATATTTGAAATTTTGAATATAAATCGAATACTCGCGATATTCAATTCTTATTCAAAAAAGTTGGCAATCCAATTTTATTTTCCAATATCAAATGATGAACCGCTATAATATTGGAAAAATAAGCCTGAAACAGAAAGTTCCGATTATAGCGCCGTCGGTGTGGGAAAGCAAAAAGTGTTGCGGTATTCGAGGAAAGCTCATAATTAACGTGTGCGCTTCTGGTATGATAAATACGGGTATAGTTTTGCAGGAAGAATTTTGGCGGTGGAGGTGAGACACATGTAGAATTTTCCATGTGTGACGATTTCACTGTGGAAAGAGAGATTTCACACCAACCTTCGGTCGGATGTTTGCACGGCTGCAAGCACTCGGATGAGTTGCTCAAACAGGTGCTGTGTCCATTGCATTGGCACCCTACACAAAACGTATTAATTAAACTCTAGCACCTTACGAGATGTAGCGCCACTTACGTGGACAAGTAGTGAAATACCAGTTGTGGGCAGGGCAGAGACTAGCGTCGACCTCGTGTGTGGGCCCCAGGGGCCCGGAGGCCGATCCGTCCAAGCAGATGCCCTTGCCCGTGTTGCTGCCATCATCGCACCAACCACATCGCTCGTGCTCCTGACATGCTTTGCATGTCTGGAAGTCTCCACAGGACAGCGCTGCACAATTTGGGGGCATCCTTTCAAATGAGCTCAAATTTGGCTCCAAACGTTGTTTTGTTTCAACGGTGCTGCTTCCTCAATATTCAAACACAGTGCAATCTTGATATAGCGAACATCGATTTAATGAAATCCTCTACGTAACGTACGATTTCTGTTGCACGTACACTTCTACGTGGACACAAAAGCATTTCTGAGCTCAGTTTTCAGTTTCGTTCAGTTCAGTTTCAGCTGAGTAGTTTTCAGTTTCGTTATATAGAGGTTCAACTGCGTTCAACTGGAGGCACATAAGTAAAAATAAGTCTCGCTTATGTTTACTCGTATATTACGCAGTGTATGCAAACTTCATTTATCGGGATCCCACTCCACCCGGAAGGAAAAAAATTCAAAGTAGCCTTTGGCACTCGCAGTTAAAATACGGCGCATTGTGGGCAGACTTTAACGCGATTCTTTCTCTGTGTGTCGAGTTGTTAACATATATCGTATTTACTCGCGTAAGTTGCGCACCCCCACTTTTTCAGTAAAACAGTTGAGAAAATAAAAACTCTCGTGATTTGCGCACCACCAATTCCCCACATAGTGTTACGCAATGCAAGCAATGACTCTTCCTTTGGTGGTGGAGATAAGATCAAAGGCACTGAACCTTATCTCTGTTTTAATCTTTTTACACCCTTCTCAACAATAACCTGTGTGACATCGCACTGGCTTAGGAAAACAACGACCAGAACACGTGGAAGGAACCTATCGGGGAAAACTTCTGGCAACATTATGCGTCAGCATTGCGCAAGTCGGCTTCACCTAACGCATGCGTGCTTTAGGAGAAGCTCGCTTTAAAAAAGGTGTGGAAAGCACATGCTGGGCCCTTTTGAATCATCTCCCAAATTTTGGCAGCATTGGCCAAAAAACTAAGAGTACGACCAACCTCTTTCACTGACAGTAACGGGAAATGAACAGTCACTGTCTATTTTCTTGCCTCAATTTTTATTTTGGTGTAATTCTTTTGATACGAATTTCGGATCATACAGATGTTTTCCGCTGCCCCGTGAAATTGGTATCATCGAGGTTCTACCGTATTATTCACCTGAGGGCCCATCTTTCAACAGATTTTGTGCACGTTTTCCAAGTGGTCTCGTTAATGCCCCGCATAATTTGCGCACCCCCAACCTTTGAGTCATTGTTTGGTAAAAAAGAAAGTGCACAAATTACGCGAGTAAATACGGTACTACGATAATATTTTTTAAATTACCTCTCACAAATGCACTGCAACTTGAACACTGTTCAGATGTTGAGGAACCTTTACAATCTCATCTGAACGAGATGGTATTGCAAGTACACGAGACAAGAACCTTCACTATAAGAACCATCCTGGCGTCTTTCCACTCCTGCATCACCACACCTCACATGATACCCAATGTCACTTATTCCGTGACTCACCATGCTACGATATCCGGAACACATCTGACGCTTAACTCCACATATAAAGCTGTGCATAAAGCTGTAAAAACTGTGCCGTCCAAGATTTTTACTTCCATGGGGAGCCAAAAGGATAGAAATTAGCATAGCAAGAACTATGCAAAAATGAGAATGAGAGCACTGTCTAAGGAAAACCCATTTGACGAGAAAATCTCATGATGATAGCCAAGCTGAGATTCTCTGTTCCACTAATGAGCAGCAGCATGAATAGTGATTGTGATAGCATGTACCTGTGCACTTGGAAGTGGTCCACTCTGTGCACTGGGCTAGTGGGAAGGTGGCAGCGTAGGCATTGGTTTCCAGACAGCGCTGCTGACTGATGCACCACATGCAAGTACCTGAGAGGCACGCTTTGCACGTCCTACGAGAACTGCAGGAGTTGTCACACTTGACTCGATAGTTGTCTGAGAGCACTGCCTTTTCCGTCTTGTTCCCTAAAAACATTCCCTTTTTATTCCATTTTTAGACATCGCCCCACACGTACTGTACCAAGGAATTTGCTACAAGATCCATTTCTCCTTCGCGAGGATTATACTATTACAACCAGCCCGTGCGCTATTCCATATGAATAGAGAGCAGAAATTAGGCAATGAGGCCACAATTTAACACTTTCTTTACCTGCGTCCATAGAGTATCGACAGTTTGCGAGCCGAGATGTACAAGTGGTGGTGGATACTAGAAACATTACAGAATGAGTTTCGTTTTCACTTTTAGTTTTTCTTTGTGGTAGTGATTTACGAAGCTACCTCTGCACCAAGGAGGCAGTATAGAGATTTTATCTTGGCGAACCTCTTTTGGGGCAATACTCGCATTTCAAGCATTTTGCATGCCATTTCGTTTTGTTACGACACAAATAAAGACTCTCAAGGTGTTAGATAATGAGATTTTTGTCCCGAATATGTAGATATGTATAACTTGCACTGTTACTGTTCTTCCTGTGTCAAAGCTAACCGTTAAGAATAGAAAAGTGGTGAAATACAAAATGTGGTACAAGAACAGGAAAAGTGTGTATGAAACTAATGTTTTCTGCGGAAATTATAATGTTCATTTCTGTTTTACTCCTTCACTGAACTACGTCACTCAGTTACGTGAACAAGGTGAGTGTTCACGTTATTTTCCACAACTCATCAACTTCTTAATCCAGAGTGTTGTTATTTGCAGATATTATTTCTGACAAAACTTGCCACATTCTGTATATTGTCGAACTTGTTGGAACTGATATTTTTGTTCAAGATACAGGCATATCGTAATGAGCTTTCCGCTGTTTGCACTTGTTTTTTTTTGTTTTTTTTGCGGGCTCCAAGATTAATTTAGGAACTACATGGATAGCTTTGTTTCTAAAATTTCCATAATTCGATAGGGCATTCATTTGGCAACATTTTCCTATATAGCAACATATTTTGAGGTGATACTGTCGGCCACAAAAAAAATATATTTGCCATTTTTGTCGCGGAATGGAAAGAGTGAAGCACAAAAAGCACAAATTGTGGCTTTTAGGTACTTCATCACAAAGACTGCAAGTAGAGAGATGACGGTTTATCTCATAGTCGTGCCTCTCGTACCTCTACAATAGCGCACCACTTCCGCTAAATTCGACGCTCTCAACACTGCCTCTTGCCAACATGAGAATGTTGAGAAGCAGGGGAAATGGCTCCGCTCGTGACCGTCTGTGTCCAACCTACCTGTTTCCCTGACGAAGGTGTAACATCGGTGGTCCGTCTGCCAGCCGCAATGAAACTCTGTATGGCACGCGTGGCAGTTGTGCAGTTTATCACAGTTGCTGCTGTCCGACTGTTCACACTGTTCCGTCTGATTTTCCTCCTCCCCCGCTTTCTTGCCCTTGGGACAGCGCTTGTGAGAGCACACAGTCCCGCACCACACGCAACCATAGTTGTTGTGCAGGCAGCTCGGACATGACGTCTGTCGCTCGCACAGAACTGTCAAGTTGGTAGCTGAAAAGAGTTGAAATGGGATGAGCACCCAAATGGGTCCCCAATATTTTCTGCCAAGCGGCCTTTTTGGCCTCTGGTACGGCACTTGACCGGATAATCAAGAGGTGCCGCCATATTTCTATCGTTTATTTCATTCACTCTCTCCCATTTGCAGGCTGACTTCCCTTAAAGGAAGTTCACCAGGGACAGGTTGCACGCGAATGCTTTTCAAGGCATATGCCATTTTCAGTTGCACTCGGGAGAGTGCTGGTTACCCCCCATCGTATGACGTGATTATGGCACATGTTGGACGTGAGAGGCAGGAAAAAATTCTTCATCATATTGTTTGCGACGTAACATATTTTTCTAGTTTACTCAAATACTTGAATTCAGGGTTCAATGTGGGTAGGATTCTGAAAGAAAACAGTACATAGCATTACAGTTATAAAGTCACCGACCGAGTTTTCTGACAGGAAGGAGCCACAAAATTGAGCTCAATTATCGAGCAGTCAGAATTTGTAGACAGAGGCTTGAATTTGCAATGTTGAAACAAAAATTTATTTGAACACTGACACGCGCACAGACACGGGATAGCATATCACTGCGAACTTCTGCTAGCGTAGCCTCGTCGACGTGATGCACTTCCGCGAGCATAGTAACGGCCATGGGGGTCGCCGCAGTTGACGGGGGCACAACGGCAACCTCTTTGTCGCTGCCGTAATTTCATGCGTATCAGTCGTGGCTTATGCGCAATTTTTTTTTCTCACAGATGCTTTGCGGCTTATCTGATGGCTATTTTTTCCTGGTATTTTTCCCATACGCCGGTTTTAACAAAAGGGCCAGCAGTATCTCTGGAACAGCACCGCCCTGCTGATGCGTGTCACCCAGGCAGCTTTAACGAAAGTGGTGACATTGATTGGTGTCTTCTGGAATACCACTGACCCCTCGATCCATGAAAAACAGGCAGCAAGGGCACAATCCGATCTTGGTGGAACACTACAACTGACCGCCTTTGTTCCAAACCATGCAGACTCCGGAGTATGAACCACAGGGTTTATGACCTTCTCTATGGTCTTCTTTGTTGCACAAATCAGTCACGTCGTATTGCCCGCGGCTTATCTGAGAGTGCGGCTTATCTCCCAGAAAATTTTCAAAACGTTCGTAAAAACAGGACCTGCGGCTTATACGAATGAATTTACGGTAGTTGGAGGCATTCTTGTCTACGTCCCATCGTCTTCGCTTTTTGGCATTTTAACGTCCCAAACGGCAAATATTGAGTCCTGAAACGCACTGTAGTGCAGCTGGAAGACGCCCAAATAATACGCTCTGAAAGTAACCGAGTTTTCTCCTCTCCTCCACTCAGAAAGCCCCATTGGCCTCTCACTGCCTCCTCTTGTAGGCGGACTCGGAGCGAAATTGGCATGAAAAACCGGGCAGTCTGTCCGAAACACAGTCACAAATACATTGGCTCTGTGGGGCTTTCGAGAGTGTCTTGTCCAAAAAAATTCGAGAGATCAGGTTCCCCCTCAAGTCCTTGGAGCCCATTTTTATGCTTTGGTAGATGCAAAGTTTTCTACCTCTGCCGCAGCCTACACCGATGGCACATCTCGAAATGGCAAATCCGCCTCGGCATTCGTCATCCCATCCGAAGGCGTAGTGGAGGGACGTTGCATCACACCTCATCCACAGCTGCAGAACTCTGTGCCATACTTTTCTTTCTGGAGCGCATCGTCGATTTTACCCCGCTGGAATGGGTCGTGTTCATTGACTCGACATCTGCGCTGCACGCAATTGAAAATTCGAGGCTCATCCGCCGTTGGTGATAGATGTGTTACAACCTTGTCTACGAATAGGTTCCAGCCCACTGTGATGTGAAAGGAAATGAACAGACCGACTCTCGGACACGTATCACGCTACTGAGAGGAGATGCTGCCATTCTCCCCCCAGCTATGCTGAGCAGAGTTGATGCCTCGACATACCTCTCGTAAAGATGACAATAAAGATGTCAGGTGACGAATGCGACATTAATGCTACATATTAACCAAAGAGTGTAATGCACAAAACGATTACTTAATCGTGCGGACAACTATGTCATACATGGAGTATGTGCTCAGAAGCGACAAAGCTTTGCCTCAGCAGAAGTTGACACAAGCGAGTACACACTCTCCAAGGGCTTCCAGAAACAAAAGCCCTTCTCAGAAGGGCACAAAATGCAACTTTTTCTGTGCTTTTTATTCAAAGAAGGCATTAGATGATTAGTTTAGGATCCTTGGTTTTTATTTAAAGCAAGCTTTTCATGACAGGAACGGTGCAACAAGCTGGACCAAGTACTATATAGCTCGCTTTCATATATCCATGACAGACTCTTTTTCATGACAGCTGTGGTTCATCATTCTCCTGCCATTTCTGTCACACATAAAAGAAGTAGGCCAGTTTCATGCACAAAATCGTGCTTTAAATAAGTTGAGATGCTCCTTTTCGAATGACTCATCTTCATGTGTTTTCTATTTATGCACTGCATGCAGAAAATGAGTTTTGCACTGTTGAGTGCACTTCATTTTGGGCACTAAAATGCACAAACAACTTGTTCTCAAATCAAGGTCCCTGTTTTAATTACTATGATGCAAGCAAAATTTGTTGGCACAGTGCAGAAGAAAAATGCAACCACGGGAATCCTCAGGAAGCAAAGAGAGCAGGAGAAGTGCCTATCGTTGGAACACATGAGCAGTATGACACGCATTGCTGCATAATACCGAGTGACCGAATACTTTTCAAATACCGAGTGACTGAATTGTAGCCCACAACAGTAATCACGGATCTTCTTGCAACAACAATTATATTCACATCCTTTGAGCTATCGTAAGTCGTGCTATCTGTTTCGCCGGAAATGCTCCATGGCGTGGAACTAAAATCACCTATACACAAGCTGAAATGACGCTCAATGCTTAGTGCTTCATACTGAAATTTCAATTATGACAACAAGCGCCAAATTAACGTAGCGTGGAACGTAATTTGGAGTGACCACGTGTGCGCATTTTAGTGCCCCTTTAACACGGCACTTTGAATAAATGTATATTTCGGCAAATTTATATCAGCGTACTGAATAAAACGACCCTGAGGAACCCATTTCCGCAAAGAAAACATTGGGTTGACTTTGTAAATTTCAGGGTTAAATTCAAGAAATTAAATTTCCATCAATTGAAATACATTTTTTAATTCTGCGTTAGCGCCAAGAAGCAACGGTGGCTATAAGTGGCTTACAGATAGAGGACAGCAGGAAGTGGGTTAGCGTGCGTCCTCAGAGGGCGCTGCAATGGAAATGGTACAAATACGTGGCTAGACAAAAAAGTAGACAACTCAAAGGTTTCGTCCGTCATGCGACGGACATCATCAGTGCCAAACTGAATGAGAGATTGCACAACCGGTCGCTATTTAAGGAGATGGGAGTATTGTTCGGGAAGGGGGCCACGGTTTTTGTTACAAACCGAGGGGTCACCACATATGTGCCAAGACTCTAGAAGCTTTCTGGGTCCCCATCTTTGTTCTCGAGTCAAGGTCACTGCGTTGTCCAAGTCAAAACAATGTCTACAAACTACAATGTCAAGAATGTGACATGTGCTACATTGGCGAGACAGGCAGGAAACGGAACACTCGTTTCAAAGAACATAAGCGGGACATAAAGAGCGCGACACACGCCACACGGTTTAAGACGGAGCTTACAAACATTGTTGGGACACGGGACATTGTTTTGACTTGGACAACGCAGTGACCTTGGCTCAAGAACAAAGATGGGGACCCAGAAAGCTTCTAGCGTCTTGGCACATACTGTATTCCCGCGCATTAGCCGGCATGCTGCAAAAAGGCGAGGGAGGCCAGCATGCCGCAGAACCCCGTATTTTACGGCATGCCGGAAAACCCGAGGGAATTTTTCTTGGGGTGAACAACCTGCCGAGACCGGTGATAAATAACAGAAGGTCATGGAACACAAATGCAGAAACCGAGAAAGGATTAACGAGAGTGCTTCTTGCGCCCTGACAAGCGACCACAAGAGTGACAAACATCAGTAGGTCAGGGAGCACAGGGGTAAAACCCCGATACCCCACCCGCATAACTATAGGACAAAGGCTTGACAGGAAGGAGATAAGGAAGTACAGCAGTGGTGAAACCAAGAGGATGCTGTGCATACTCTGTTTCTGAGTTTAGTCGTGGATTGTGCACCATTGGAGATGGCCGGAACATACGAAATGCACGCTGCCGTGCAGCCCCCAGCGACATCAGCGACAGATGGAGAAGTGCCACAAGGAGGACAGCACGGACGATCGCATTCAAGCTGGATGTTGTAAAGAGACTGGATGAGGTCGGTGGCAACATCAGTGCAACTGAAAGAGCATTTGGTATTCCTCGCCAGTGCCTGCACATCGGAAAAGAAGGAATCTGCCTTCCAGGGA
Organism: Ornithodoros turicata; assembly: GCF_037126465.1. Classification (NCBI taxonomy): domain Eukaryota; kingdom Metazoa; phylum Arthropoda; class Arachnida; order Ixodida; family Argasidae; genus Ornithodoros; species Ornithodoros turicata. The sequence goes on from NC_088201.1 coordinate 1,041,987, forward strand.
CCAAAACAGCCAAGTTCCCCGAGATGGAACTGTCATCATGGATATCGCTGCAGCGTGAGAATGGCTTCCCTGTATGTTCCAGTACGATTAAGGTACGAGCTCAGCAAATATTACAGGACGGACATGCTCACGGACAAGGGTTTCATGCGGTTGGCTGTTCTTGAAGAGGCACGATATCGTCAGCAGGACAGTGACAACTGAGGGACAGAAAGTGAGAGCAAATGCAGACTTTTTCACAACTCAGTCCTTGACGGTGTGGCTACATCCTGCATTGGAAACATGGATGAGACCCCTCTATGGTTCCACTTCAAACAAGGGGAAGTTCAAGCCAATGATTATTTTCAAGGCGCTTAAGAACGTCACAAAGTTTGAGTTCCCAAAGGAAGTCATCGTCACTGTTGCAATGAAAGGAAGCATGACGGCAGAATTAATCAACACCTACAAGCAGAAAGTGTGGGGCGCCCGACCGGGAGCATTTTTCAAGCCGAAGGCCGTTCTTGTAATGGATAGCGCACCCGCGCACTTGAAAAACACTACAAAGACCAGCTTCAAACAGCACTATAACACATGTCTGTCTGTCATTCCTGGTGGTCTGACACCACTTCTGCAGCCAGCTGATGTCGTTTCGAACAGACCGTTCAAAGCAGCAATGAGGGATCGATGGTTGAATTGGCTTCGCAGTGGAGAAGTAGAGTTCACAAAGACAGGGAAACGTCGGAGTGCTTCGTACCTGATGGTTGCACAGTGGGTGAAGCAGGCGTGGGAAGAAATCTCTCAAGATTTAATTCGAGAGTCCTTCGTGAAGTGCGGATTGGTGGGGCATCGGGACGAGGAGAAACTGCACAGGCGCCTGCGAGAAACAATTATGTCTGGCACACCGCGCTTCGAGGATGATGACCGGTCGGGACTTACAGACACAGAGAGCGACTCAGAAGATGAAGAAGACGAACTTCAGCTTCAAAATATGCTGGAGCAACGATGACCACAACCACAGAAAGACCAAAAACGGATGCAAAAGTACGGAGAACAGAAATAAAGTCTGTACATAGTTGGTTTACCACGTTCACTGTCCGACATCTTTATTTTTTCCTCGATTTTTGCGGCATGCCTGAAAGTACCAAGTTTCCTAAGAACAGAATTTGGTCAGCCTCTAATAATGCGGCATGCCGGCTAATGCGGGAGAATACGGTACGGGGTGACCCCTCAGTTTGTACCGTGGCCCCCTTCCCGAACAATACTCCCATCTCCTTAAATAGCGACCGTCATTCAGTTTGGCACTGATGATGTCCGTAGCATGATGGACGAAACGTCTGAGCAAACCTCGTTATTTTGTTATGTGAAGTCTGAGTTGTCTACTTTTTTGTCTAGTTATGTCGTCTCCCGACTTTTGGAGTATTTTTGAAAATACGTGGCAGAAAAAAGTCCCGTGACCACTCCGTTGCCTATGTTATTTACTCTAAATTTCTATCATGGTTGGTGGCCTAAGTCTAACACATTGTCATACCAGATGTTCCTTCGTTTATTTCAGTTCATTAAGAGCAACTGATATTCACAGCTTCTTGGGCTCTATGACAACTACATTAGTGGCCTCTGCTCCACCCTACCTACCTTGTCATAGTTTTCTTGACAGGAATCATGCCTGTGGTCCAAAAAACATCTTGGTAAAATAACTGATCAAATAAATCCGATCTTACACTCTCAAGCTGCGTGACACAAATTTGCGGTATTCCAAATACATGCATTCTGTGCGACGATGAAATGCACACCCGGACGTGAATGCCAGTTGTCGCGTATTTGTGACAAACGATGGGACGGTGCTTTAGCACCTGGCGTCATCGCACACACCCCTGCATCCTCAAGTGAAGAGTGTGCGAAAGAAACATGCTTGTTGTTAGTCGCTTAATTACTTTTACACAATAAGCGACATTTGTCACTGAACAATACTAAAAACTGTTCCGTAATCAATTCATTCGAAAAATTCGCGCATCCTTTTTGACAGATCGTGAACGCTGCTAGTGTTTATGGAGCGCTTTCTGGCAGACGACAAACTCCATAACGGAACAAGAGAGAACCTGATGTTCAGAGGCTGGAACAACATAGAAGGGACAGATACAAACAAAGCCGTCGTATGAATGTGTGTATGAGTGAGCAAAAAATGTAAGAGTGAAAGGAGGGTGAATGAGAGTGAGTGGCTGGTTTGTCGTCCCTTCAGATGACGCGCCCTTGGAAGTCGCTGGAGAGGCGTGTTAGCTTAGCTCAATTGGTAGATCCCTGGACCGGTAATCCAGAAGATGTGGGTTCGATCCCTACAGCTGGCTAACCTTTTCAGTGACTTTCATCTTTCATCCATAACGGACCACCATCCTCCCGTTTGAATTGGTTGAAAAGCTTCCCCCCGACAATGCGCTTGTAACTCCACTTTCCGCTGGTTGACAACAGCATTTTTTATTCTTTATTGTTGGAAATCACTAAGGAGGAACCATTTCCACTATTATTATCGCAATGTTTGCAAGTTCCCTTCACTCAAAGCACAAATTGCCTAATGTCGCGATTTAGTGACGCAGCTTCCGTAATTATTCCGTGAAAGGAGTAAAAAAAAATCTGCCTATTTTAGAATTTTTTTACAACCCTGTATACATTGTGGGACAGTGGTGCAAAATTTTTGCATGTAATACTTACTTGGAGCCATCCCATTGGTTCCCTTTGTAATATCCTTTACAATAGCAATATATGTTTACTATCAACGTGAGTGGGACACAAATTATTTCGGAGAAGTCACGGTACCTACATGATTTCCTCGGGCACACATGATAGCCTTTTGTCAAATTTGATTGCCCGAAAGGCTGGCACGTCTTTTTCTCCACATTCCAAGAGCACGTGTTTCCCACACATTTTTCGGGGGTGGAAAAACCTTTACAGGAACCTGCATAAAAAGTGCCATTGAGCTTGTTCGTGAAATAGCACATGTCATGTGTAAACCTGCGGAGACTTATAAATTAAAACAACAAATAAATGTGATTCAAATGCAGCTTTATAGGCTAGTTGGTACATGGACTCACTTTCAGACAAACACCTTCATATGTATAACAATAAAGGCGTCAAAAGTCTAGAATGGCCAATAATATTAGACCGATTTATTCACTCAAAAGCCTCATTTAGGCAATTCTCCTTAAACGACCCACTTTTACTATTTCCAATAAACTAGGAGTGTTGGATAGGGAAGAGAGAAATATGGGTCAGAACCTCTAGAGATTTTGCCACACTGGCACTGTTTACAGACAACTTGCCTGTTCCTCGCTGCATGTACTACAAAATTGCATATTGTAATGTGCGTACTTACCTGGCGTGAACTTGATGATATCACTAAGCATCTGCCCGTTGAAGCCGCCAAAAATATACATAGAGCTGAAAACATTGGAGACATGAGAAAAGGCGGGAAAAATGAAAAGTGGACTCACTCATTGTAAGCGACTGCTGTGTGACCGAAACGTTGGAGGCGAACAGACAAAGAGGACAGGACAGAAAGAGACTGCCACGAGTCACATTCTGAAAAATTACAGACCCTCAGTAATCACACACAGATACCATCACATGCTTTCAGCATTAGCTTCTGCATATTCATGTGCAGAAAATTGATAAAACTCAATGCAAACATAGCTCACCAATGTTGTAAGCAAGAAGATCAGCCGAGAAGCACTTGTCTCCCGTGCTGAATGCTGTGTCGTTGTGTGTGTTTCCTCCAAAGATGAGCATAGTACGGTGAAGCAGGACCCCACTGTGCAGGTAGCGATGTGAACTACTTGGTGCCAGAAGGGTCCTGCATAGAACCAAAATCAACTCCTAGCATCATCATCATCTAATGTTATTAGGCTAGGTACACATCAAGGCCCTTCCAGCTATGAGACCACTGATGTTCTGAGGCTGGAACAACATATAAAGGACAAATACATACAAAGCCTCAAATTGCCTAAGAAATTAACGATGAAAGATGAAAGTCACTGAAAAGGTTAGCCAGCTGTAGGACTTGAACCCACATCTTCTGGATTACCGGTCCAGGACCAATTGAGCCAAGCTAACACACCTCTACAGCGACTCCCAAGGGAGAGTCATCTGAAAGGACAAATCAACCACTCTCTCACTCACTCATCCCCCTTTCACTCTTACATTTTTCTCACTCATACACACAATCATACGATGGGAACAACGCAAGCGGCAACTGTTGAACGTGAGACAATTGATGTTCTGAGGCTAGAACAACATAGAAAGGACAAATACACACAAAGCCTCAAATTGCGTAAGAAATTAAGGATGAAAGATGAAAGTCACTGAAAAGGTTAGCCAGCTGTAGGAGTGAGAGAGAGTGGTTGATTTGTCCCTTCAGATGACGCACCCTTGGAAGTTGCTGTTAGCTTAGCTAATTGGTCCTGGACCGGTAATCCAGAAGATGTGGGTTTGAGTCCAACAGCTGGCTAACCTTTTCAGTGACCTCCATCTTTCATCGTTTACTTCCAGCTAACCTTCAGGAGATTCTGTGGCCACCTTTGGGCATCATATGAGGCAACGGGTGTCTATGAGTGTGAGATTCTTCGAGTTACTGTGTGGAGCCCACAAGCGACCAATCATGGGTGCCTCGCAACTATTCTCCATTAATTGCCTTTTGGGACTGTTCATGTTGCACATTGCAGTTGCAAACACTTTTTGTATGAAAGTTGATCAAGTGATCAATTTTTCTTAGATTGCGACTGGTTAGGCAGACACCCCATTGTGTTATAGGGGATGTGCAACAAGATGTACCCTGTGTCAATTTTTCACGTAAAGTGCGCTAGTGGTGTTGCACTGCTGCGCAAATACAGCACAGTGCAAGTAATAATCTGCAAGTTCTCGTCATTTGCATGCTTCCAATACCAGTGCGAGCACTAGATTTGTAGCGCATGTTGCACAATATACCATATTTACTCGCATAATTTGCGCTCTAGGGATGCGCCGGGAACACTCGTAACGATATTTAAACGCCGCAAAATTTTAGTGTGCCTGTTACATAGGCTCTCGGTAGAGAGCATTTTTGACGTTACCCAGAAACAAGTACCCAAATACTGCTCAACCGCCGAAGGTCCTCTGGCTAACTACTGCCCTTGCACCAATGAAATATGTCGAGACACTGCTGGAAGATGCTGCTAGTCGCACTGGACAACCGAAAGCACACTATGTTCGCCGACTTTGTCATATTGTGCTGTACAGTTTGTTATAGCGCGTTTGCCAGTTGTTCGAGTGACAGTGAACAATCACTCGAAAATGTGCACAAATCAAACAAAAGCATTTGTGTAGCACTGACGGCGTTGCAAAAAGCAATTACCATGGTCACTGAGATGCACATGCCAGATATCAAATTACACGCTTGTTTGTTTTCTTGTCATTTCTAGTGTTAAACTAGAGGTGTGCAAAATATGCAAATAAATACAATTGAAGGGTCGCTTGAAGCAGTCGGGACTTTTATCTGATGCTCTTTTGCGTGAGCGTGCAATACTTCTCCTGAGAGAACCGTCCGCGCCAATCGTGTCCTGCGACCCAATTGGATTTCCGCGAAATTCCGTGCAAAATGAAGGATTCCGCGACATTTTGCGAAATCGCACAATCCTGGGAAACCCGGGGCCTTAACCATCACCCTACTGCAAGTTGACTGTGGTAGCTGGAGCCAAAAACTCCTGTCAGTGGAGAACTGCATATTTGTGGTATAGCGTCCCGCTGTATACTTTATTTTTTGAGGATGTTTGCACGTTTAGCTTTACTGCTCGCGAATATATTGGAGAAACAGCAGCGCGAGTCTCGACAATATGATGTGACTAAACATGTTTATTTATATTGATAAAGCAACGCTATGTGCGTCGTAGCGTGCCAAAAGGATGAGAGGAATATTGTCGCCGACTGATTTTCTGGCCACGGGCAGTCTTTACTGAATGGCATAAAATCACTTTACTTTAAAAGCCTTCATTCAGAACATTCAAAGTGGCTTTAAAGAAGTATGCATTAGTTGTCTGCTTCACAGCATGAACGCGCAACAACGTATTAGTATGGTGTATTTCAGCGAGTGTAGTACCGCCCTCGTACGCATCTTCAGTGTAGTCACTCCAGCGAGGATTGACGCTGTGGATTGGGGTGCATGAATGACATCGTCCTCGCGGTCGTTGTTTTCACTATTTTTTTTATTTTATCAGCGCCAAAGACAACATTGATGACAACGCTGCTGAAGGATCTCAATTGTCGATGAATTTGCGTCTTCTGTGACAATAAGCATCACCAACGTCCTCAATTGAAGCTGAGGACATTTCAGTATTTCTGATACCCGAAGACGCACGCAGTGAAAAATGAGCTCTCGCGACATGTCTGAAGCATGACCTACTAGATTCTAACGACCATGTCATAATCAGCAACCCCTATGAAGAGCCCGTCAGCACGATCCACTAGGGGAGCTACTCATCGGCCCGTGATATCTCCATCATGATTGGACGATGGAAATTTGAATTCTGAACGTGCATGAAACTCCTATGAAAACGCTAGAATGATGATGGTAATCAACCTCAGAATGAAACATTTTCCGTTGAATATCCACCGCTTGTACAGAAATACTAAGGTAAGCTCAAGTACAAAGTATTGTAGAAGTTGAGGCGCCACCGCTAGCTTCCAAATGCTGGGTGCCTATGACACGGTCGTTATAATCTAGTAGGTCGCGGTCTGAAGCAGAGCATTTGGTTTCGGCTGCGTGCAAATAAGCTCCGCCTTCCCGCATATATCATGTAGGAAATGGTCATAATACAGTACAAGATATATCGTACCAGAATATATCGTTCTGTTGTATCGCTAGTGTTCAGTGACGGCGTGACGAGTACGAATAATCCAGCAAATTTTCACGGTTCAAACTACATTGGTCCTATGGGGCATTTGACACAGTACTCTACTACGAGACTCGGCTAAAAACGTCATAAATGTCAGAGCAAGCTAGGATTTTGTGAGAGATCCATTTAAAACGTGGTTTCCAAAAGCACATAATAGAGCACTGCCCTACCCTCCCCTATAGTGATTGGTATAAAGTACGATCCTCACCATATTCGTTCAAAAGGCTGGTAAGAGTAGAGGTAATCGACAACGACACCCGTCGAGGACTGTGAATGGTAGCCGCCAAAGACAAAAACCTGACGCGTTACGGGATCATACACCGATGAGTGTCCATAACCACCCTTGACGATGGCACCCTTGGCTTCAGCTATCTCCCATTTGCCCGTGCCTGGTGGAAGTAAATACACTGTGAGATGGATGCAATACAGCCAGGGAAATTGTGATCCCCTTTTGGCTGCTTCCAAGTCTGAGTTATGTGCCTACCAAATGTGTACTCCTGGACAACATTCAAGTATCCGTAGAGAGGATTGTGACCAAAGATGACCACCATGGTGTTGTCCACTATGACTGCCGTATGTCCTGTGGCAGTAAGAGGGGGACACAACTCGTACTGACACTCCGGCTGGTGGGGGGAGAGCTGCGCCCAACTCAACAACGCCGTGTCCCACCTCCACAGGTCATTGCATGTGTTACCATCGCGCAGTGTGCCACCAAACATGTACAGAGAACCCTGGAGTAGAGTACATTTCAAATACAGTAGCCAGATATGCGTGCAACAAATGAAGATACCTTGTAGAGCACCACCGAATGGCCATAGCGGTTAGATGGGGCACTGGGTGTCGAGGGCTTCACCGTGCTCCACGTGTGGGTTAAAAAGTCAAACCTCCAGGAAAAAGAAAACAAGTTAGTCTGCAAATCCATTTCAAGTTTCTATTTGTAAACTGTACCAAAAATGCCCCAAACTCCTTTGACCATCACTCACAAGGCGGTCCTCCCAAAAGGCTACGAGCCAACTGGGCGGTCTAACCTTAACGTGGAGAAGGGAAACCTTGGAGGAAGCGCTTTTCTTTTGTTCCATAGATCCGTACTACGACCGGCCAGCCACTAATAGGAGAGAAGAATGCTCCTTCTTTTGCCCATCAGAGAACAGAATGACATTGATGACAAATTTCAATCGTTATCTACCAGACCGTGCGTGTTTGGAATACATCCGGTTCAACTTCTTTATCTGTCGCACAAAAAGTGCGTCAACATGGATGATGAAACAATGGTAACCTCCAACACAAAACGTAAAAACGGTCGGAGGAACATGATCTGTCGCAGGTCTTACCGTTCATACTGCAAAGTCCAAGTCTTTGTGAAAAGAACCCACATTGTGTTGTTTGCTCTAAGCATTTAAGAAACAGTTGTACGAACGTGTGTGTCCATTTTCTTCATTGTTTCACGAAATTATTTTTAGTGCATTGTCCCCTGTGGGGATACTGTGTCCCTCACTATGCAAACAGCAGTTCCCTAACCTCACAAAGGGGTTAGGGGAACCCTCATCTATACTTAAGATTATTGAGCCCACCGTATACACAAGATGTTGTTGTTTCTTAATTTAAAATGTTTACACAATTCTAAAGCGATCCAGTATGATATCTCGGAAACCTTACCTCGGATACCTTATCTCAAAAAACCGTACATTTACAGGAAACGATCCATTCATCTTGAACCAATAATGCAAAAAACGTTGAAAGTGATTTAAGCTCACAAAACTGGTTCAACGTTTCTATTACTGTGCGTAGCAAAGAATGATATTCGTTTCGAGCGAAGCACTTTTATCGGGCTCCTGTGTTGCATTTTGAAAAGTTTGTTCTGCACACCCTATTGTCAACCCATTTTTCGTGAAAATCGAGGAAAGGGCCCTTAATGTATCCCCACCAGTTTGCTGGATTTTCTACCAATATTTTGTTTCTTAAAAGAACACCTCAATTTTCCATACACACTTTTGGTAACTCGAGACAACTGAAGGAATCAATATTTCAAATCGTGTTGCACTCCACTGCAGCAATTCAAACATGTTGCAAACAGCTGATGTTGTCCTCTATGCGTCATTGCGGATGATGACTGGAATGTGGCGCTAATTCTAGCCCACAGCAACATTAGCACCAACAATGTCCTCGTCGTAAAGGGCGGCGAAAAAGCAGGCGAGCTGGTGTTAATTGATCTCATAACGAACCCTGAGACTGGGGGAAAACACACACTAAACAGGAGTCTCCTGTTTAGTGTGTGTTTTTCCCCAGTCTCAGGGTTTGTTGTGAAGGTCCTCGCCATCTTCCTTTCTATCCTACTGTCCTACCACATTTGATATCCTCGATATTGTTCAAGATACTAGTATTACCATATTTACTCGCATATAAGACGCATATTTTTTACCCAAAAAACATGGTGCCAATGAGATTCAACGTGCGGGGTAAAATTGGAAAATTGAAATTGGAGGTACACTTGGCTCCCGCGGCATCGAATGTCGCGATTTCTCGCTAGATATCTGGAATCCAATGTCGCCATTCTGAATTGTCTTCCATTCCATAAAGGTGGACGAAAACTTTTTTGCATTCATCATTCTGGCCTTCTCGTTGACAATGTGATACTCTGGCTGGTGATACTAAATTGGTTTAATATGTGGGGAAACAAAAAAGCGTGTCCAATATGCGAGTAAATACGGTACGCTTCGGACAACAAAATGAGTCAAGTCACCTGGCTATCTGCTGGTCGAGCTCCGTGAGGCTCTCTCCCCCCACAACCCACATGGCATGCCTCAGCACGAGGGCCTGGTGCATTGCACGACTGCGGATCCAGCCACTTGTCTCCACTAGCTCATACGCGGGGCTATCTACTGGGATGCTGCAATCCTCCCCTGCAGAAAGGAAAACTTTCAGATCAATGTCATGGAGGCAGTTTCAACCCATTTGACCTTTGAAGCCCGGATGGCAGATGCAGCGATGGTGCTCCGCGTCGCATGTGCCATTGCCGCAATCGCAGATGGGGCGGTCGCACGCCTCGCCCACCCATCCGGCGGAACACGTACACGCTCCTTCAAAGCACACGCCATGATGGGAGCAGTTGCGAGGACATCCGTTCACTCTGAAACCCACACATTGGAGGCTATTATTCCAGGCTCTGGGACAAAAAAGCACGCGGGACATTGTTCCGCTGAACCAGTCTACCGCTCGAGTCTTTTTTTCTGAAACTACCGACCAAGGGTCCCACTACTAATCACGCAGCATGGCTCTATGGGTGAACGAGTTCAACAAAAGCTCAGGGTTGTCGTCCAATGCCTGCTGCTCTATTTCAAAGCCGATGAGATGGACTTTTCTCCAATTCATCCCAAGAAATCGGTGCAAGTAGAATGTGACAACCAACATAACTGCTCAGATAATGCAAGTTCTACAAATGTCATTCAGTGCAATCTGTGGCGGAACTTTAGAGCATAGCGAAGGAATGCAACCTGAGAATGCCTGCAGCAACCACAGTCGGGCGATGGCACGCTACAGCTACTACCAGGTACATCGCAAATCAATGCCACAGACAAGAACACATTGCAAATGTTTTTGCTCTCACGATAAGCATGATCCTAAAGACAAAAATTGCCATTCTTGTAAGAAGAAAGGGCAGATCCAAAACTGTCAAATAGAATTCACCGTACCCACGATAGCTCCAAAGGTTAATCACATGCAGCATGGAGCTACGAGCAGTGAAAGGAGTGGTTTCGTACCCAAGGAATCTCCGTAACCAACCAAATGTTCACAGCAGAGACCGTCCAATCAGCACTCCCCCGTCGAGGAACGTTCTGGTACACACTGCCCTAAAGGAGGAAGTCTTGCCAAACTTCCTAGAGTCTAGGAGTTACAAAAGCTAGAGTCCCAAGTCATACTAGAGCCCGATTTTCAACTTGGCATTATCCCGTGACACGCATTAAAATGTGTCGTGACATGTGCCGACGGTGAACATTTTCAAAAAATTGTCGTCGCAAACAAGTAAATAATGGCTCCAAGCCGACTGAATATTCGCTGCACTCTTTCGCCCTCATGCCCAGCCCTGCACTGTCCTGGTAACAATAGCGACATCAGCCATTTAGAATGCGGGATTGCTTATACATTATTGCTGTCGTAATATCGAGAAGTGAGGTCAATTCTAAACATATTCCCACTTGTCCAATCCAAGACAGCCAGTTCAAACCGTGCCAAAAACCCTCAACATTCTCTTTCACGCGCACACTTCCGTTTTCAGTGCTATATTGCTCCGTGAGGCCACCGCGATGTTCCCGCAACTAGACCTGCAACTGGTTCCCTCGCGAGCTGCAGCTTGTCTCAGTTGAGTCTGTCATTGGCTAGGAGAGCAAAAGCGTTTCAACATGGTCACATGACCCGGCTCCAAGGATAAGGAGAGACTCGCGCTCTTTCAATGCCATTGTAGAAGCCAAGGAATTTCATATATTTGGATATCGCGAGCTACGTTCTTTCATTGAGCATAATAATTGGAGACCTGTTTTGTGCCCCTTTAAAGTGGCATTCCGCAGCAAAATCACCACAACGATTGTGACATAGCAGTAACCCTTGGGGTGTCAGGAACATACATACAAAAAGTCACGTTCCCAGAGTGCGCAGATTTTGTTCCAACGAATTATTACCAAGTGAGCGCTTCGGGCCTCTGTGAAGCAAGCGGGCGCTGAAAGCTACACTGCTGACGTCATCCAGCATGGAAGAACGCAAGTTTCGCAGCAGACAACAATGCTGGGTGACATCACAGTATCTTCCTCCGGGCAAACCTCTGTGCGCTTTGCATGTTGGTTTCGGTTTGGTATTGTCGTCATTTACGAATTAATTACTCGCACAAAATGACCGCAAACGTTGTATTCGATATCCAGGGAGTGGTCCATGTTGGGTACGATGCTCACCTAATTTTTTTCGAAACCTTCCAAAGTCTCCCTTTAAATGCACCACTTTGCCCGTGATCAATTCCATTGCGAAGACCACTCGCAGCCTATCAAAACAGTTTTGACGTTTGGAGGGCACTTCCAAGTGGGCTACACCAGTACGCAAGAAGGATGGTATGTTGCACACTGTTGGTGACTAAAGTCAGTCAAGTTCCTTTGGACACTAAGAGAAAGATGCCTAGCGCAGACTCACTATCGTAACGAGAGTGAAACCACTTCCTTTCGGCATCCCACTGACTAACTATCAACCAGGACAGATTTAGAGCGACAAAATCGTGAGTTGGCCCATCCGAGGACAAGCTTCATATCATAGCCCCTGGTCTGTCCAACAAATGTTCCTGGGTACGATAGTTTCCTAACCACGTTCAACATCATTTCAAAAGCATTGCATGGCAGACTGCTAAAACTGGCTTCAAGGGGCAGTCCATTTCGTCGTCATTTTATTCCTCGGGGACCACTGGCACCAAAATCCCACGCCAAATAAGGGACACGACAAAAGTCTTTCTCCTTTCACTCTTCCTCTGCATCTTTAAAATTGCTTCATTTCGTATGACTTTTCCGAGGAAAAGCAGAAAAGGGGGGAAAAGTGACGCACTATGACGTGACTAGAGAAACGTATTTACCTGTAAGTGAGCATGAACCCACTCATGTTGTAGACTGCATCGCTGTAGAAATGAACAAATGCACTTCCAGAATGTGTGACCATTTCTGGAAGCTTACTCAAGCTTCCTTTAGGGAGCAGCAGGCCACTGTAAAGATGGCGAGACGATGAGAAAACACTTTGCAGGCAAATTTTGGGTTACTTGCCTGTATGCTGCTACCATAGGAGCAAACATGGAGTCCCCATCATAAACGTACAGGTGGTCCCATCCACATTCTGTCTCAAAATGAGAAAAATGAAACCTAATGGTGGCATTTGGAATGCCACTCAGTACGAGCCATGTGCACTTCATGTCCTTGCTGTAGTTCCCAACCCCATTGGTGATGACCCCATACGGCTCTGTCAACCTGAATAAGGGAGACAGTCATTTTATTGGAGGCCTTGTGCATCATTACATGATGCAAAATCTCTTCTACTGGATAACGTTTCTCTACACATATTTCTCCTCATCATCATACAATATAACTGTTGCATGTTATGTCATATTTTGCAGCAATTTGTCGAGCTTTTTTTGAACGTTTGTCATTTCGTTTTTTGCCACTACTCACGTTATTTCAAAAGGGAGGTCACGGGCCCCAAACCTGTGCTCCAGATACACATCTAAGCTACGGTGCTTTTAGGTTGCTCAAATGCTGCTTGCTTAGGCTGAACAAATTTCTCATTTACATCTTCGGCAATACGAGGTAATTCTCAAATAATGTTTAGGCTGGAACGTTGAGCGGAACAAAATTAGAAAGCTTTTTTTTATATAGTCCCGAACTAAATGCCTTAATGCAAAAATATTGCCTTAATGTTTGGTTCGCTGTGCGCTCCTGCAGGATCTGACCATGGCAAACCAGTATGAATTGTCAAAAAAACACATCATCAGGATTATGGGTCATAAGGAAGAAAAATTGTGGTACAGAACGCTTTTAGATATTTCGATATGAAATGGCTTTCTGTCAACTGTTCGTTCCCAGGTAAGAGGTCTGCAAAGGTGGTCGACCACAATTAGGATTCTCGAGTTTACCTCAAGCGTCCACCACATCGCTGACAGCCAGGTCCCTGCCAGCCAGGAAAACATAAACAACGTCCATCCGAGGAGCATTCCCCGTGCCAACATTCACAATCACCGCATGGCGTCCTTTTGGCATCTGTTATCTGCCATATACACAAAACTATTGTGGCAAGCACTGTAACGAAGCATTGTGAGCGTTTTCTCCTAGACTTTCTTCTCAGCATACAAAAGCAGAGACCAAATTCCATCATCGGAGTGCCATGTCCTCAGACATTTGGGCAAGCACCGCACGAGGACGCTGTCGACGGCAGGTGACGTTTTTATCAACCTTATGAACGCGTGAATCCTCACCTCATATTTTGCGTTCACACTATTACTGGCAGTATGAAGCTTTTTAAATAGTGTTCATTGCAATTAAGGCGATAAAACATATACGACATATGTACTCGTGACGTCATCCCTGGCTGATCTCTATGATCGCGCATGGGAGAGGGGCTCGTGGGGGAGAGGCGTGCCTTCGGGCAGCCATGTTGGTGGGCCCTAAAGTGCTGTGTGTGCCCATAGAAAACAATGGGAGGCAACAGAGATTGTGAGTATTTATTGCGCTGCAAGCATTGGTCGTTGTTTGTCATCACACAATTTTGTAAGGTGCCAGTATACTGATGTATCCTAACGTGTTTCACAGGTGTCCTGCCGTTCGATTCTTAATTACATTATGTTTTGCATTCCGAAACTAGACCGTCACTGCAGTGCAGCGCTGGGGATTGTACTACAGCACGTTTCCCAGCCAATATTTCAATAAGAAACGACTTGAGGTTAACAACAACCATGTATATAATATCCCGTACTGCGTTCTGGACAAAAGTTGTTCCATAAAGAACGGTCCGGGAAGAGATATACTCGCATGGCAGAAAGAGATCGTTCTGTAGAATCACAGCCGTTGTTTTAGCCGTGTACGCGTTTAGTATGATTTATATCAAGCATCGCCTTAGCACGAGTCTTTTAGTAAACGACAGCGGTGGTTTGCCTCGCAAATATGGACACACCGAAGCAGCCCAAATAATTACTTCACGCAATTAGATCACGCTCTTTAGGACAGTTAATCAGGTATAGTGATGTAAGCTTAATCAATTAAGTTACTTAGAAAGTGGTAACACCTCCTTGAGACACAGGACTTATCTCTTTTTGAAGTACAGCCCTTCTATGTTTGTTTGCTTCTTCCTTTATTTGTTCTGATTATTTGCAGGCGCGGTTGTGCCAAACTGAATGTCCTTCTCCAGCGCTCACATGCTTTTGTTGGATACAACTGCAGCGTGAGAAAAGCTGCTTGGGGACGGGGTCCTGCTATCCAGTGCTGACTTTGTCATGCTTGTTATGTGGAGCATGTTCCAAAAAATGCAGCTCCACATATGGTCTTCAAATTGCAACAGGACGATTTGGAGCTTCAAACAGTTGCGATTTCGTCATTTTGGCCCTCGTGTACCCAGTCTGTGAAACGCAAACAAAAAAGTCTAACACGATATGCTTTTGTAATGAAGATCACTGATGATGAGTAAAGAGAATATACGAGTTCAAGTTTATTCAATATTTTATATCATTCATTATATTATTCAACATTTTATGTCAAGTTTATACAACATCAAGTTTATTCAAGTTCAAGATTTATTTATTGCACTTATGCGTTTCAGGATACAATGAACGTGCAGGGAGGTCGCAAAAGACTATATTTATTGTTTTGTGACCTTGCTACAATGACAATATATATTTTAGGAATGATAATGGTCAGGTACGCTCTCTAAATTTGTAGCACTCAATTTTAGGTTGGAATGAGCAATGAATAGCAACTTCCCTCCTGATATTTTCTCATATATGCTAAATTATAAATTTAATGTGATCGAATATGTGATAATATAATAATATATAATAATATAATATGTGATAAATGAATGTGATCAACAGTAGATGTAAACAACATGAGTAGCCAGAGAAGTGCATTCCCAATAAATAATTTTCTTATAACGTATATGTGCATGCCTATTAACTGAAACAATTATCACAGTTCCCTGACAAGTTTTAATTTCTGAGAGTGTACTGTAGAGGCTGCTTAGATCTACAACAGTTCATACAAGGTATTATATACTGTGAATGCCTTTAAAAATCCCATGTGACACATATGCCTTTACTTTCTGGAGGTGCTGTGGTAGTCAAAGTTTGTGGGCATTACGCAGGTTCTGCACCCATTTCTTGAGTATGTCGAGGCAGCTGTGAAGTAACCTGCATTGATGATTATTATTCCAATTTTTATGGTGCATCGACAACAAAGGAAATAATACATCAGAACATTGGTTTGAGTGCAACCAGTTAAAAATGAATGTTGTTTAATAAATGCATTGGACAAATGTTAAAACATCAGTTTAAAACACGGTTACAATCCCTGTATCTTCTAAAAATTAAAAAGATTAAAAACTATTCTGGAAAGAATATGGGGAACTCTTCTAAAAAGAATTATAATCTCTAATTATTATATTGCTGGGTGAAGGAGCCTAAAGTGTAAGGTGTGCTTCTGATGTGAACATGTAAGAAAATATGCAAAATTGAGAGAGGCTAACTGTTTAGAGATGTATAAGCCAGATGGCATCACTCCTCACGGGCGCATCATATAACACCCCTGCTCAGACGCCCTCTGTACGCTCCACAAATATATATATAGTGTGCACGCAAGTGTACCCATCTCTCTGTACGCAGCAATGTAATCAACCAGTTATACAGTTCAATAAACGTCCCTAAGGACACAAAACATGGTGTCAGAAGTGGGATGTCACCTGCATCACCTCATCTAGCAAGGTGTAACAACAGCGGCTTTCCGACAGAACAGAAGTTCGAGTGCCGATCGTGAGCACGACGTTTTGAAGACGCCTTTGATCTCGCGCGCCCGCCCAGCAAGGTAGGCCTGTCATATAGTTTCGGAATGGCGATGGCCAAAGTTGAAACGCCGCAAGGAATGTGCTTTAAAGGTGACATCGCCACAGAATGGAAGTCTTTCAAACAACGCTTCAAACTATACTTACTAGCAACAGGAGGCAGTAAAAAATCGGATGCAGAGAAGGTTGCCTTATTCTTATCGCTTGGAGGCACAGCTCTCATTGATGTCTATAACACGCTTGACTTCGGAGAGGCAACCGAGGCAACACCAGAGCCAGATTTAGTGTGGAACACGGTTATAGAGAAGCTTGACAAGTATTTTGCGCCTAAGGAAAACGAAATCCAAGCATGGTACTCCTTTCGCTGCCGAGTTCAGGGCACTGATGAGGCCTTTGATACGTTCTTAACAGACTTGAAGCTGCGTGCCAAAGCATGTAATTTTCAAGCACAAACTGACAAAATGATACGAGACCAAGTTGTCTTCGGGGTTGAAAGTAACGCTCTACGAACAGACATTTTAAAGCACGTGGATCCAACCCTTGACAACGTAGTTAAAATATGTCTTGCACATGAATCAGCGGCAACGCAACTGAAGGCATTCCAAGACAACTCACCTGCGAAACTGACCGAGAGTGTCATTAACGCCATACGATGCAAAGAACAGCGTTCCAAAACGAAGCCAACTCAGACAGGTAGCAACGAAAACAAGAAGGAAGTGCAGAACTGTCGCTATTGTGGGGGACAACATAAGCGGCTGAGAGGTGAATGCCCAGCTTGGACTAAAAATTGTGCAAAGTGCGGTAAAAAGAATCATTTTGCAAAAGTATGCAAAGCGGGCAAAGTTCACGGTTTGCAAGAAGGCAGTCCCATTAGTTCTGAAGAGGAAGTGCTTCATGTATCCACAAATAATGACAAGAAACGAATATTCGCAACTATGCTACTTGAAGATGGCAGCGCAGTGAAATTCCAGGTAGACAGCGGAGCAACCTTGAACGTGATTCCTGCTAAGTTCGTTGAAGGCAGGAAGCTGAGCCCAACAACAACAGCTCTGAGAGCTTGGAATAGGAGTACGGTTACACCAGTCGGGACCTGCCAACTCTGGATAAGGAATGTAAAGCAACGAAAGACTCGCTCTCTCGTTGAATTTGTTGTGGTAAAAGAAGATTACACACCTCTACTCGGCAAGGATGTGTCCGAAAAAATGGGTCTTCTCACTTTTAACTATGACCTCGTGTCACAAGTATATGAGGAGACAGCTATCTTTGACAAGCACAACGATGTGTTTAATGAAGAACTTGGACATTTGTCAGGAAAGGTACATCTGACCGTGGACCCAACTGTACAACCACAACTATGCACCACCAGCAGAGTGCCGGTGAACATTAAGGCTGAAGTCAAAAAGCTACTTGACAAACTCGAAGCTGACGGTGTAATCACCTCTGTAGATGAGCCGACCCCGTGGGTGAACAGAATGGTCATTGCAGAAAAGAAGTCGGGAGAAATGCGCATCTGCATAGATCCACAAGCCTTAAACAAAGCATTGCAAAGAGAGGTTCATCCTCTGCCAGTGCTTGATGACCTCTTGCCAGATCTTGCAGAGGCAAAAGTATTCTCCAGGTTTGATCTCAGAAACGGATACTGGCACTGCGAACTCGACAAAGAATCAAGTTTGCTGACAACTTTTCAAACGCCATTTGGAAGAAAGAGATGGCTCAGACTGCCATTCGGGTTGAAGGTCAGCAGCGAAATATTTCAGAAGCGTCTTCAAATGGCACTACAGGATATGCCTGGTGTAGTCTGTGTGGCCGACGACATTCTAGTTTACGGCGTAGGTTCCACTCAAGGACAAGCGCAAGAAGACCACGACAATAAGGTTGAGAAGCTGCTAAATCGATGCCGTCAAGAGGGCATCAAACTCAACAAAAGGAAATGTGAGCTTAACAAGGCAGAAACTCTCTTTTTGGGACACAGACTTAAAAAGGAAGGTCTTGCAGTAGACACAGACAAGGTGAAGGCAATTACAGGGATGCTACCACCCCAAGATGTGCAAGGAGTGCAACGATTCTGCGGCATGGCTAACTATCTTTCGCGCTATATGCCACGTCTGTCCAGCGAACTAGAACCGTTGCGGAGACTAACCATGAAAGATACGCCATGGATATGGGGAGCTGAGCAAGATGCAGCCTTCAACAAGGTCAAGAGCATGGTTACGCAAACCCCAGTGCTTGCATACTACGACAATAAAAAGGAGTTGACTATACAATGCGATGCCAGCAAAGACGGACTAGGCGCAGTCCTGCTACAGGAAGGACATCCATTGGAATTCGCAAGCAGAGCTCTAAGCCAACCAGAGACCAGATATGCTCAGATTGAGATGCTCGCAATGAAATTTGCCCTGCAGAGGTTTTCACCAATACACTTATGGAAGAAAGACAACGGTCATTGCTGACCACAATTAAGCCTCTACAAGCAATCAAACAAAAGTCGCTCGCACAAATGCCCCGACGACTACAAGGAATGATGCTTCAGGTACAAAGGTACAACGTAGACATTGTCTACCAACCAGGAAAGATGGTCGTCATTGCAGATACCCTCTCACGAGCATACCTCGAGCAAGACACTGAAAATGAGGAAGCGCCCATTGTGAATGTTATCACACACATACCAGTACGTCCGGCAACGCTGGAAAAGGTGCGCAAAGCCACAGCAGGCGACGCGACATCCCAAGTACTTGCGGAAATGATAACAACGGGATGGCCAGACGATAAAGCGAAGGTCCCACCGGAAGCGTTACCATACTTTACGTTTCGCGAAGAGCTGAGTGTGGAAGACGGACTACTATACCGAGGACAAAGGCTGGTAATACCAAAGGAAATACGAACGGAGATCAAACAGAAGCTTCACGCGTCCCACATGGGCATTGAAAGTTGTCTCCGTCGAGCAAGAGAATGTGTATACTGGCCGGGAATCAGCGCTGAACTGAAAGAACTTGTACGAGCGTGTGACATTTGCCAGACACACATGACGAAACAACAAAAGGAACCGCTGATGTCCCACCCTGTTCCAGCAAATCCCTGGGAGAAAATAGGTGTGGACTTAATGGAATGCGCAGGACGTCATTTTCTCGTCACGGTCGACTACCTCAGCAATTTCTGGGAAGTGGACAAACTCCGTTCAACAACGAGTGACGCAGTTATCAGAAAGCTCAAAGCTCACTTCGGCAGATATGGCATTCCGCTAAAAGTGTTCACGGATAATGGACCCCAATTTGCCAGCCAGCAGTTCGCGAATGAATGGGACTTTAGGCATCACACGAGCAGCCCACACTACCCGCAATCAAACGGCATGGTGGAGTCTGCAGTGAAAACGGCCAAGAAACTAATAACGAAAGCACTCGAGAGTGGGCGAGAACCACAGCTAGCTTTCCTTGACTACAGGAACACACCCCAGCAAGGAACACAAATGTCGCCCGCACAAGCATTTCTAGGGCCCAGAACGCGAACCACACTACCTACAACGGAGGTCCTCTTGCAGCCGAGATATGGGACACCACAAATAGCAAAGCAAGCACAACAAAGACAAAGTGCCACTTACTACAACAAAACTGCGAAGCAGCTCAGTGAGCTACAACCAGGACAGACTGTACGAGTACAACCAGTGGCAAGCACGAGCAAATGGAAGCTCGGGACAATAACGAGAAAATGTGGACCACGTTCATACGAAGTTCGCAGCGAGGGCCAACTTCTCAGACGCAATCGCGTACATCTACGTGAAGTCCCTCACCACGAGAAGAAGCACAATGAACCAATATCCATCTCTCAAAGATGCAGTCGACCGAACCAACCCCTGTTGGACCGCAATGACCTGCTGGACACAGAAGACAACGCTTGCAACACCCCTCCCACAATACAAGAGGAGGATCAGCACCGGCCTACAAGAGATCGAAGACCGCCCTGCCGTTTCAAGGACTTTCTGTTTCACTAAGCTTGCAGTTATGTTGCATTCATTTAAAGAAGACAAGCGATTTCTTTCAAAGGGGAGGATGTTTAGAGATGTATAAGCCAGATGGCATCACTCCTCACGGGCGCATCATATAACACCCCTGCTCAGACGCCCTCTGTACGCTCCACAAATATATATATAGTGTGCACGCAAGTGTACCCATCTCTCTGTACGCAGCAATGTTATCAACCAGTTATACAGTTCAATAAACGTCCCTAAGGACACAAAACATAACCACAGTGCGTGCACTGAGGTTGTTCCTTCCTGTAAAGTAGAAACCAGTGGATGAGGAACGTGATACTTACCTGTACACCCAGCCGTATCACCTGCACAGATTATTCACTGGGTAGCCCTCATGACGAAACCTGTATTGAGAGACCACTTTTGCCTTAAAAACTGCTACAAATAGCACGACACGCTACAGATTATTACTATCGTAACAAGCTGACGATACAGCTCAGACACAAAGGCGTTATTCAAGTCGCGCCACACCACCGTTACGTAGGATTCTTTGTCACAAATCAAACCAAGGCACAAAACAATACCAATACGTGAAAAAAGGTGACAATCGTGGTCTCATTATGACGTAATACCGAACTTGTGCGCGAAGGTAATTCAAAGAAATGAATGTGGCACTTGCTTCCGCAGAGAACACCGTGTACCATGCTAGCAATGCATGCAAAAAAGCGCTCGAGTGCTCGCACATATATTGATGACAACACTACCTGTGTAGTGTAACATGTTCTTTCAAGCATATTATGCACTAAAACTGTATTTGCCGCCGGGTAAAATGCAAGTGTGCTCGATTGAACGTCGGAAAAGCGATCAAGCAACCTGCATCCAGTGCTCGTTTTGGGCAAAAAAACACTTCATAATGGTCAACTAAATATACAGAATGGACGCCTATTTGTTCCTCGATAAAGAGTGACTTACCTGTATAAATTTAGGCCCTGTAACCTTGCCAGTACGGTTGGTACGACCGTAATTGCAAGAAGTTGCCATGGTCGCTGCGGCGACTGTTGTGGGTACAGTAAGATGGCGGCCGGTTTCTTCACGCTCGCACTCCCTATCCGCGATCCAGCATTTTACAATCGCGATCAGTGCGTGATACCAAGAAAATAGCAAGAATGACGACTTTTATACGTAGGATTTTGCGTTATATAATTGCATTTAATTTGTACATACATGTTTGCTCATTTTTGAGCAGGTTCAGGTTCGCCAAGAGCAAGAGAATTCTGGGCTAGGTGGCGCAAGCTACCACCAAAGGGTGGCTCCAAAGGGAAAGGCCACAGTATGACAGTATCCATATCATTTCAAGCAAATCGGCGCTCGTCAAGAAGTAGGCTTCTGCGTTACAGTTATTCTGTTTGGAATTTGTTAATTCTCGCCGATTTCATTGTTGTTTTGAACATACTTTTACTCAACTGATACTGCAACGTAATGGACATGTATTGATGAAAGATGAAAGTCACTGAAAAGGTTAGCCAGCTGTAGGACTCGAACTCACGTCTTCTGGATTACCGGTTCGGATTACCGGTTCTTTGTTACCGGGTTCGAGTCCTACAGCTGGCTAACCTTTTCAGTGACTTTCATCGTTAATTTTTTAGGTAATTTGAGGCTTTGTATGTATTTGTCCCTTCTATGTTGTTCCAGCCTCAGAACAGAGTTCTCTCATGGTCATGTATTGTTTGCTTATTTAGGAGTGACATATTTAAAACGGGACAAGTTGTATTCTGTTCTGAGGATGCATCTATTTTGTCCCTTTTATGTCTGTGCCTCTCGGTTTTCTACACGTTGATCAAGTTGTGATGTTGTATACATATTGCCGAGCAGGCCCAATTTTGACGCACTTTAGTATAATGTTTAGCCTTAGTAACCGAGCCTGCAAAGCTATCCGACTGCTGGGACTGAACCATTTGCGTGTCTCATAGGGCCAAGATGACGCTGACAGAAGTACCAAGCGAGTCGAGATTGCAGTCCCCTCCAACAGACGCCATTTCTTCGCTCCAGTTCGGTCCCAATTCAAACCAGTTCCTTCTAGTATCTGCTTGGGATTCTACCGTACGCTTATACGATGTTGTCAGCAACACGATGCGCCTGAAATATAACCACAAGGGGCCCGTCCTCGACTGCTGTTTCCAGGACGCCGTGCACGCGTGGAGCGCCGGAGTAGATGGCCAGGTCAAGTCCTTTGATTTCAATTGCAGCGCAGAGACTATCGTCGGCAAACACAAGGCTCCCGTTCGATGCATCGAGTACTGCCAGGATATCAATGTAGTCATCTCTGGCAGTTGGGACTCGAGCGTCAGTCTCTGGGATCCGAGGACACCCAGCAGCGCTGGAAACTTTGCTCAGCCCGAAAGAGTACGTTAACTCACGCTAGTTTTCTCCTCGAGTGTTGAATGGCCAAAGCGATGGGTTTCAGGTGTACACGATGGCGGTGTGTGGGGACAAATTGGTTGTGGGAACAGCCCTGCGCAAGGTCCTTGTCTGGGACCTGCGCAACATGGGCTACGTACAGCAGCGACGAGAATCCAGTCTCAAGTACCAGACACGCTGCATCCGTTGTTTCCCTAATCAACAAGGATACGTACTCAGCTCTATTGAAGGTTTGTATCGCAGAAACTTTGCTTTAAAGGGGACCAGAAAGCCATCCAAAAGGTTTTCTCTTTCTGGTGAATTACGAAAGGACGTAACTCGATGTGACAACTAACACAAAAACAATTATCTGTACACAGTATTTTCCTCTGAGTAAGACGCCCCCAAACATGGACTTGTTCTGCAAGCCGAAATGAGGAGGATTGTGATGTCATCATGGTTACAAGAGAGACCTGAGTGCTGTTTCGTTTCTGCTCCCAGTTCTCTCAGACAGCGCTTCTCCAAACAAGCAAACCAGTTATCGGGTTGCACCTCAATGACGTCAAAACGATTCTGATGGCTAGTTGTCACGATTTTCAAAATGGAATTCCGCGATATGCTTCCATCTGCCGCGTGAATCACTTCGCATGGTGCGTTTTAGCAGACAGGCTAACGGCTTGGTTTTAAAAAAATGGCCGTGACTGAAGCGCTTTCTGTGCTCCTTTAAAGAACGTTTTCTTATGCAAAACAGGCTCTCTGAGCGTCGTGTTTATGGAGACACCCAAAATAAATTTTGATGAAAAATGTGCAGGTCGTGTAGCCGTGGAATACCTGGACCCAAGCCCCGAAGTGCAGCGCAAGAAGTATGCCTTCAAGTGCCACAGGGTGAAAGACAGCAGCGGTATCGAAAACATCTACCCTGTGAATGCCATCGCGTTCCACAATCTCTACAACACCTTTGCCACGGGCGGCAGCGACGGATTTGTCAACGTCTGGGACGGATTCAACAAGAAACGTCTCTGCCAGTTCCACAAATACCCATCTAGCATCGCCGCGCTCGCATTCAGTCCCGATGGAACGCTGCTGGCCATTGGATCTTCTTTCCTTCACGAGCAAGAAGGCGTTGAGAACATTCCACCTGATGCCATCTTCTTGCGTCGGGTCACAGATCAGGAGACCAAGCCGAAATGAATAATAAAGCTCATTTTGCCCAATGAGCTTGAGTTGCCACAGTAATCTGCAGTGGGTCAATGCCCAAAAAAGCAGCCTTCCTTTCTGCAAGCTTTCTGTACTTGGTGTCGATCACTTCCGCGCTGTAGCGGCTATGCAACATTGAGCCGGGAGTTTGCCACAGCGTGCTCTGTTCCTCGATAATAACTGTCCCGTAAGGCTTATTTTATGAGCCGATGGCAGACTCTCGGAGGTTGTTGTGTCTCCTCGGACTATGTGTTGGTGCAGAGAGACACAGTTGATGGCACAGCTGAGCACTCGGGGCTTGCCTCTCGACACAGGAGTTTCAAAGTGCAGGAATGCCGATGCTAAAATGTCATTTGGAAAGTGAGAAGAAAAACTGACAAATTGGAGCTTGAAGAGCCAGCCATTCAGGGTTGCCATCCCACCATTATTTGTTGCTTGTGCGGGTTGAAAGGGGTTCCGTCACATTTGATTGAACGTCGTTTGGTCGAAACGGCAGGAGAAAGAACAGTTTTAGTTTACACTTTTGGGGCCAAATTCCCAAACCTCCTGCAACTTCACCCTTAAGGGACCCCGGTCTACGGGTGGGCCATGCTGAGGGTGAACATCCCCTCAAGGGAGTATGCACGTCGGGAGAGGATTTGGCCCCTCGCAGAATGAGGCAAGTGCGGGGCTTTATTTCCGACGGCTGTCGTCTGCTACTTGGGTATCGCCCAATATGCTAACGTGTGGCTCGCTAACTCCACGTCAATCTAGTGTTCCGATGTCATACAACTGTCGTGTAAATGGTAACAATCGCTGGATGGGCGGAAAAGGGCAGCCACGATTGTCCCTCCTGACATCAAGTAGTCGGTACCTATCTTTCAATCCACATTCGTGCTCAGGGGGGTCTTCCCAGTCCCGTCAGTTGAGCAACGACACCGTGAGGGTAACTCACGACGTCTTCCAGGTTTGTTTTGGGGTGAGCTCACTTGGCTGGTGCACACCCTTAGCAGATACAGGCGCTTTGGGAAAGGAAATTGTCCTCAATTAGGGCTTGTGCTTATATAGGGAGCCCTAATGTCCATATTTATCCGAGTGAAATGAAGGCATTTAATAGAAACAGAGACTTACTTTGGCCACATTTAATTTATTGGGTAACGTTACAATTTAAAGCTTTTGGGCAAGTATTGCAATTCTCTAAACTGAACAAAGTCGCGTCTCGTTAATAAGGACACTTTCCTCCCCGACATAAATCATCCATAAAGTGTCCATATGACCCAATGCAGAGGAAATAACCACCGAAGGCTTATCGAATTAGTGCCAGCTTGCAGGTACACACATTTTAAGCTTAGCAAAATGTTGGCAACATGTGCTCGTCACCATTGTCCTCAAAGGATTGAAGAGCCATAGCAGATGTGGCTTGCCATGGCTCAAGCAAAGAGATGCAAAATGTCCGGAAATTTGGAGTAAAATTGGAGCAAATGGAAACAAACATGGTTACTGCCGAGTCTAAGCATTGCCGGCCAAACCACACCATACAATGAGGTAGAAGCTTTAGTAGTGTTAATCCTCTAGGCATAAATGCGGAGCAGAGCATCCCATGAGACCGCTGTCTACTCAGCGATAGGCAATTGCAACAACCCACCCACTCCGACCAGAACTCTGACAATATCAGAACGTGATGGCGGTCGCTTGGAGCGGCCAGACAGAGCTCTAAGTTGGTGGTTGTTGGCGGATTAGAGACATCTAAGGCACTGTTGGCGGGTTGGAACGCATCGAAGGCACGAAAATTTACATTTTTGAATTTGGTGGTCTGGAAATTTTGTCCTATTTTTCCGGAGACAAGGAAAAAAACAAAAAGAGAAACTTTTTTTTTATCCAAAATTTCTGTTCTTTTCCGGTGCCTTGCATCTCTACTCAAGCCATCGAGGCTCGAGCCAAGCAACTTGCCTCGACGACTGCACTACATTGAAGTAAAGGCGCAACTCCGTGCATGAGGGTCAAAGTTTGGTCCTCACAAAAATCTTCCCTGCTACGGTAATGAGGCACGACTGTCAGCAAATGTGGATTCTCAATACGGTAAGATTTTGTTTATCCAATGAACAACTTTTTGTGCAACCTTGCGTGACAGTGAAGGCAAGTGTCCAAGCACAACTCCCGCCAATGCCAGCGAGATGACCACCGCCTGAGATTTTCCGAACACCCCGAAGCACTGGTCAAAAATGCCACAAAAGCAGCAGACGTCACCCCTTCCCTCGCCAAGATGAAAATCCTGGGAATACACTGTGAAAAAATCCCTGCACGACGACTGAGAAAATTGGACACACTAAGACACAGAGTAAAATGTGAAAATAACGGAATTTATTACAACTATCGGAGATGATTAAAAAAAAAAAGCCATAAATTAAACGCAGTCATAAAACAAGAGGAAACACCATCCTAAACGTTCCTAATTATCTCTATAAACGAGCCCAAAGTCCTGGACACTGCCTACGAATCCACCTGGCTCTTTATGCCAATTCTCGTTGAAATGAAAAGAATGATTGAAACACAGTGTTTTTGCCCGTAGGAGCCTTTTAAACCACCGTAAGAGGAGGAGAAAAAAGAACATGGTGACACTTGTACGCGCACATAATTCGACAGCGAGTGAAGTCAGACGAGCTTCTTGGCCTCGAAGAAGCTCTTGAGGTGACGCATCTGCCAGAATCCCATGAGTACCAAGATAAGGGTCTGCACCACTGACCACCAGAGGACGCGAGAGTTTGTGCTCTCGCTTGTTTGACGGAAACGCTCCTCTCGGTACTGAAAGGAAAACACACACATTATAGCATATAACCAATCTATTGGTATTACCGGAATTTCACGCGTATAAGCCGCACCGCAGATAAGTCGCAGGACGCATTTTTAAGAACGTTTTGAAAATTATCTGGCAGATAAGTCGCGGTGGAAGATAAGCTGCGGGCAATACGAGACGACTGATTTGTGCGACAAAGGAGACCATAGAGAAGGCCAAAAACCCTGTGGTCCATAGTGTACAACAAAGGTGGTCAGCTCTAGAGTTCTGCAAAGATCGGATTGTGCCCTTGTTGGTGGTTTTTCATGAATTGGATGGGTAAGTGGTCTTCCAGAAGATGTGAATCACTGTCTCCACTTTCGTTACAGCTGCTTGGGGGAATGCACCAGGAAGATCAATCTACTCGAACGTGGACCCATCCCTGTTACACACTGTTCGTGCCTCGGCAGGCCAGTGTTGTTCCAGTAACACTGTCGGCCCTTTCGTTATGATCGACGTATGGCGAAATTGCCAGGGAAAAATAGTCATCAGCAAGCCGCATCGGCGGATAAGCCGCAGAGTGCCCGTGAGAAAAAAAAAATTGCGCATAAGCTGCGGCTAATATGCGCGAAATTACGGTACATAGCTCTCCTAGGACATTTCCTCAAATACAATTTCTCTTCATTGTATTAAAATCATTTTCCCTTGCCAGTGAAGCCAGGCTCGGACAAAAGTTTTGCAAATCTGTCCCCACAATATCCCTCTATTTGACATTGGCAGTGCCAGATCTTTTCTTTTGTTTGGTATATTTTTGGAGGGGGCACTGTCGCATCTTTTTCTTAAATACTCATATCCGGTTCCAATATTTACGCAGTACCATATCACAAAGTCACTGCAAAGTAAGAGCACATCATCTTGTACTGTCACTAGTATCGCAACGTTATGGCTGCTGGGAATCACTGTGCTTTTTTTTTAGTCGTTAAAGTAAGTGAATCAGTACTGTAAGAGCTGCTAAGAGCATGCGAATCAACCCTTTCTACTCCATGCAGCGTACGCACAAGCCGCAGAACATTGTTTTATCCCATCAGGCAAGATATAAAAGAAATGACGCATCTGTTACTCCTACAAACGCATTGCACTGTACATATATACCACCATGCCACAAAGCCGCAACATGCCTTTCCCCGCACTCTTAAAACCAGCTTGTAGGATAGTACGACATCCCAACCGAACTGTTCAGTGCCCTGAATGATAGTGAATGAGAACTGCTAAAATGAACTGGCTGACCTGCACATGGCCAGTACTATGGCCTCCTGCAGGGTCCCTCCCACGTCTGTGAGAAGAAAGGGATTGACCTAGAACGCCGCCATCACCGTGAACAATGGATGTCTGCCAGAGTATTGACGGCGGCACGATGTGCAAGAGCAAAGCACTCTCGGAAACCCGTGTCACCAATCACGAAAACGCGGAAAAAAACACTGCTACGGTACTATCCACCTTCGCAAGCAATTGTTTCCCACACTTGGCGAGAAAATGGTCTCACTGACCCTTTGATAGTTTTGCTCCTTGGTGATCTGCTCCACTTGGTCCAAGAGTTGTCGTACACGGAGCTGAAGTTCCGTCAACTTCTCCTTCTGGGCAACACTGCCATAATCCACGGCGTGCTCACCCACTTGGATGTCCAGATGAACCCTCTGCGTTGACACAATCCAGATTAAACTAATTCCTGCACATGCGTCTCCTCAACACTCTGTCAATCGAAACATGTGGCATAACATTTTAGGTTTAGTGTGCGTCACTATTTCTACAAACTGAAAACACCTTTTTGATGCCCTCCCCAAATAAGAGGAAGCCATTTTACGTGTAGTCGTCACACGTAGCGGTGGACAAAACCGAGCTTAGGCTTACAAAACTGAATCATCAAAACCTGAAAAGCAATGGGAAATATATGCTTAATGTTGATGAAAAAGCTGGCTGTCCAAAGCACATATGTTTCATGTTACGTTCAAGGAGACGTGCGGAGGGCAACCAGTGTCCACCTTGGGCACACAATAAGTTACAATGGCTGCGGGAAGTGGTCCGTTTTTCGTAGCAAGAGGATGCTCGACCTGTGGTAATTATTCCACGCGCAGTATTCCTTACCAGTTGGCTGCCACTAAACCATTTGGAAGAGTTGGAATAGAGGCAGATCATGTGTTCTCCTGGGGAGTGGGACGTAAATGTGAAACGCCCTTCCGAGCTGTACACTTTCGAGAGGATAGTCTTGTCTTCGGGATCTCGAATTTCCACGTGCATCCCGATGCCCGGACTCGAGAGCATGAAACCTCCCGTCTTGGGGTCATGCAGCTGACACTTGTAGTTGCCTGCAAGAACCTTGTCTTCACTGTCACATCAAGCATGGTGCTTTTCACCTGCACTCTGTTGAGATGATTGTAAACCGTGCAACTACAAATATTGTCACGAACGCTCATTTTTCTCAAGTTATCGTTCCCGTACGAGTACATCTGGAATCTTTCGCCAAGTGGATAAGTTATAGAAAAATATTTCGCCATAATTGTGGCAGGGTAATTCGTTTGTCGATATGTTCCAGGCATTTCTGTCACCGTATATCTGTGTTGTCACTTAAGAAAATAGTAAACACACACAAAATAAGATACCTGAAAGACTCCTGACGTACCACACACTACGTAGATGTGTCACCGGATAATCGATGGGTCAAATACCATGTGCTAAGTAATCATAACGGAGTATAAGACATCCCAACTAAC
The DNA here is from genome assembly GCF_037126465.1 of Ornithodoros turicata. NCBI lineage: Eukaryota > Metazoa > Arthropoda > Arachnida > Ixodida > Argasidae > Ornithodoros > Ornithodoros turicata. Next base: position 1,071,513 of record NC_088201.1, read on the forward strand.
AAGAAACAGCTTAAAGTGTTCCAGTGGTTCCAGTGAAGAACCATCTGTTCTTACCGACAACTAACGTTTCCTCTGGAACCTCTTCTATGAAGCACTTGCGTTCCGTTTCAGAAATGTGAAAGTAAAGTCCCATACAAATGTGCATAACGGACAATAGAGAGAAAAGAGCGAGGCACACACTTCTCAGATACATTTCGAGCTTTTAGCTGAGTCCTTTACAAAGAAATGAATCGCACACGACGACGACACCGGACGCCACGTTTGACTTACAATGTTGCCAGCACGTAGCGCAATCTGCTGCTCTAGTCGTGACTCCGTGGTCGTGACCGGCCAAACAGATAGTTAAAACAATGCTCCAATATTTGCTGCATAATTAGTTAAAATAATTGCGAGGTATTTACGTGTATATTATAATCGCCTTTTGAGTTCTCAAGTATGTTTTTTTTTGACAAAAATTAAATAAGAAATGCAGATTCGAGGTTCTCAGAAAGCGGAGACATAATTTATTGATACTTTTCTTTTTTCTTTTTCGTTTTTTTGAAGCACGTCCGCACAAATTACATACGTGCTGGGGCTGGGCCCTCGATACAAAGAGGCCTGCCAAGCTGCCAAGCCCACTGATCTCTATGTATAAAGCTGGATCGCGCATGGGAGAGGGGCTCGTGGGGGAGAGGCGTGCCTTCGGGCCGCCATGTTGGTGGGCCCTAAAGTGCTGTGCTGTGTGCTGTGTGTGCCCCGGTGTGCCCATAGAAAACAATCGGAGGCAACAGAGATTGTGAGTATTTATTGCGCTGCTAGCATTGATCGTTGTTTGTCATCACACAATTTTGTAAGGTGCCAGTATACTGATGTATCCTAACAGTGTTTCACAGGTGTCCTGCCGTTCGATTCTTAATTACATTATGTTTTGCATTCCGAAACTAGACCGTCACTGCAGTGCAGCGCTGGGTATTGTACTACAGCACGTTTCCCAGCCAATATTTCAATAAGAAACGACTTGAGGTTAACAACAACCATGTATATAATATCCCGTACTGCGTTCTGAACAAAAATTGTTCCATAAAGGGCAAGGGCAATGGCCTGACATTCCTTTCTTTCGACTGTGTGGGACGGAATGTTCAAGAACATTGCAGGCATATACGCCATTGCAAGTCACCAGTTCAGACCGGAAACGATGGACTACAATTCTCTACGCTGCCAAGGTCTAGAAGCTGAAGAGATACTGAAACAAAGAAAGCGCCGGTTCCGCGTAAACCACCCACCGGCGTTTTGACCCCTCTTTTCTTCTTGTAGGAGAATAATCCGCATTCACTGAGCGACCCAAAGACGGACTTCACAACACAAAGTTCAGTGACAAAAGGTTGGTTGTGCAAAGATAAGAGGGGGCTTAATCGCTTCATCGTCGTTACGGTCGTTACAAGCTAACGAGTGGCGGGACATTCAAAAAGGCGGGCGGGAAATTTAAAAAGGTGGGCACGTGATAAAACACGTGCACGGCGCTCTTCGCGCGATATGTGAAGGCCGTGGTACACGTCACGCGCAATGTGTCACGTGCCCACCTTTTTGAATTTCCAGCCACTCGTTAGCTTGTAACGATCGTAACGACGATGAAGCGATTAAGCCCCCAGGACGGCTTAAGAGGAAAGAGGAGAACGAATTCTTGGTTCCATTGTATGTTCAAGTGTATGTGGAAGGTGGCGCGCATTGTCATCGTTAAGAAAGTTCCTTCCAATGGCCTTACGCTAGACAATATTAGGCCTATCGCTCTAACATCTGTGCTCTGTAAGACCGTTGAGCGTATCATCAATCGGCGACTTCTCTCCCATGTGGTATCCCGTGGCATTCTCGGTGCCCACCCACCAGATAGGCTTTCGCCCTTATTGCTCGATATGGCTCGCCCATACGAACATTGAGAGCCAGATTCGCCTTGCAAGGGAGATGAGACACCTTTCAGCACTTGTTGCCCTGGACATCGCCAAAGCATACGACAGTGTCATACATGCTGTGCTCCTCCAGAGGCTGCTAGACACCCCCCGTATCTGCTCACTTGGATTGCGAACTTTCTCTCGGGTCGCACCTTTTTCTGTTCAGACGGCCGATTTGTCTCCTCAGCGTACCCCAGAGTAAAGGTGTCCCCCAGGGCTCGGTCCTGTCCCCCATACTGTTTAACATTCTCATGAGCTCTCTCCCTTGTGACCCAGAAGTCCTCACCATAACGTATGCCGACGACATCGCGTTCTTCGCTTCGGCACCATCTTTGCCAGAGCTGTATGCGAAGCTGCAAGCCTATATGAACACCTTGTCCACGTGGTTAGACTCTGTCCACCTGTCGCTCAACGTGGCTAAGTCTGCTATTCTCGTCTTCTCGCTGGATGCGGCCATCTCTATTGATCTAAGGGTCGGGCTCCAGTCTGTCCGTCAGGTGAGCCAGCTTAAATACCTGGGTGTGTGGTATGATGAGACTCTGTGCTGGTCCCAACACATCGACTACCTGAGCGCTAAGGCGTCCAAAGCTCTCAGCATACTTCATCGTTGCTGCAGCCCACGCATTGGTATGCGCAGGGCTGCTCTGCTATATATTTATAAACTGTACATCCGACCTATATTAGAGTTCGGCTGTGTTCTGTTTTCTTCTCTTCCTGACTGGCGCTTGAGTAAACTATACATCTTAGAGAGACGGGCCTTACGGCTCTGTTTAGGTCTCCCTAGATATACGGCAAACGACGCACTCCTCTCTGAAGCCCGTCTACCTTCATAAAAGAACGCTTTCGGTCTCTTACTAACTGTTGCGTTGGGGAATAACGAGTCGATGAGAGGCTTTGGCTAACACGTCGTTGGCACCGTAGGAATACACCACAGCTGCTTTTCGCCGAACAGCTCCTCGCGCCACTGAGGATCTCTTTGGCCGATGTGTGTGTACTTGGTCCTCACCGGGATTCAAGTCTCCGAGATATTTCATGCGGATGCCAGGCGTCTTCCACTGACCACTCTACAGAGGACATTAACGGACGACCTAAATCGCTACGCACAGTACTACTTGATTGTTGCAACGGACGCGTCGGTTTCTGCGGAGCGCGCTGGAGCTGGCTTGTACTTCCCACAACTTGATTTCCAGTTTCCGGTTCGCCTCCCTGACTTGACCCCACCCTTTGACAGCGAGTTCTTAGCTATGGCCCTTGCCCTTAGGAGGGTTCCTCCTGCCTTCGAACAAGTTATCCTGCTGTCGGACTCCCTGTCTGTCATTTCAGCCTTGGCGGCGCCCTCAGGTTTCCTGGCGTCCTCAGAGTCATTGGTATCCATTTTGGTTCGGCTTGCCCCTCCTCATATTCGCAACGTCATAATCACGTGGATTCCTGGCCACTGTGGACTCACCTTTAACGAAACCGCTGACACCCTCGCTAAAATGTCCCTCTCCGGAGAGATTCTTCCTCTCCTCCCAGTACTTGCTCGCACTTCTGTTGCCAGGTACAGACGGCTCACAAGTCTGTCTCGAGCTGCCCCCCCCCCCCCCCCCACGCCCGCCATATGAACATCTCGTCTTTTCGTGGAACCCTAACCTCTGCAGCTCCAGGCAGACAGAAGTCTTGGTGACGAGAGCTCGATGCCTGGCGCTGCCGCTAAATTTTTACCTCCACCGTGCTGGTCGGTCTTTGTCCCCTGCTTGTCCCCACTGTGGCCAGGATGAAACAACTGAACACTTTTTGCTAACCTGCTCTCAGTTCGGCCAATTATGCCGCAGGTATATCTGGACACCATTGCGCTTGTTAGGAGCCCCACTGTCATTGGCGTCAGTGCTGTCTCTCGGAGCATCACACACTGCGCTCTGTCATAGGGCTGTGGTAGCGGGTCTTGTATCATACATCGCGCTCTCCAACCGCTTCTAGGCACTTCCTTCCTACTCTCATACACATTCATACAGTCATCCTTTTGGCCGTGTATAGTCGCCATACGCATATTACTACATATGTGTTCCTGTATTAGTCATCACACGTCATATATGTCATAAGTTACTTGGATCTGACCTGGCCTTAGTCCCTATCATTACTGCACAAACATAGACAAACATCTCTCGCCCCCTTTGTCCTGGCCAATCTTCCTTAGTGGTTCACGGCCATTATCTCATTGGTAGAAGAAGAAGAAGAAGTATAGCACGTGCCAATCGCCCTCAGTGGCTAACGGCCATTGCCCTGAGGTAGAAGAAGAAGTATAGCACGTGCCAGGTTGTGTTCCAAGTCATAAGGTATAAGTGTTTGTCTTTATATCTGTTGCCGTGAGTTCCTGTAGTACACTTGATGTACGTGCTAGACCGTAAGGACGCTGGACTGATGTCTGTTATGATTTCGTTAGTTTCAGATGCGCCGCCTAAGGACTCTTGCGTACCACGGCGCACTGAGAAAAGCAATGCAAGCATATCGGGTGTCCACCCATTTCATCGAACGCCGGTTCGTCGAACGACGTTTCATCGACGCCATTTTATCGAATGCCGTTTCATGGAACGCCACCGGACAGTTGCTCACCAGACAATTGCCCGTCGGACAACTGCTCACCGTTAGAATCAGGTCAGATTAGAATTAATCTGCTGGCATTTTAGACGTTAGGTCATGTTAGAATTATAGTGTGGGTATTATAGACGTTAGAATTGGCGTATAAGCATTTTAGACGTTATTATTGTTGTTATGTTAGAATCAGTTTATCGGCACTTTAGGTTCTTGGCGAAGGCGTGTTTTGCAGTTCTTCGCAATCGCAACAATGCAAATATGCGCAACAATCGCGCAATCATATCCTGAATGTAGCGAAGCACGTGCGTTAGCAGTGTGCCAACCTATATATATAGCTGTGGCTGTTCCCAAAGCTGTTTGCGCGCGGGGAAGTTAACTGAATTAAATTTCACGTTTTGTCTCTGATGCTTCGTCCTCTGTCACTCCGCCGACAAAGCACTGATTTCCAACATCGTGATAGCGGCGCTAAGCCGGTGGTTATAAAACGGGTTCGGCTTACGGGATATCGGCATGCGACGCGTCATCCATATCGGGCATTCCGTATATTCATTCCGGTGTTCGCCCATTTGTTCGAACGCCGCTTGGTCGAACGCCGTTTGATCGAACGCCGCTTGGTCGAAAGCCGTTTCATCGAAAGCCAGTTGGTCGACGCCGTTTGTTCGAAAGACATTTGTTCGAAGGGAGTTCAAAGCTCGCAGCGTGTCCTTAGCATCTCTTTTCAGTAACTTTTGACTCGAGCATACGGAAGCAGGCAATCAGTGTCCTCTGCTTCTTTTTTTTCCTTTTTTTTAACTAAACAGGGGAGACCTCTGGTTATTTGCAGACCTTTGTCATTCACGAACAGCACAGCTGAATAGAACAATGCGACAAAATCCGGCGAACCGTAGGACACATATATGGAAGCAAATAGCCTCAGATTGCGAGCAGCCGATAGTCTGTGCCTCTTCTGGGCACCCTTTTCATTGCTGGCGACAAATTTAAAGGGAACTATCTGAAATGGGATAGCCATATGTGCGCGAAAGCCACTCGAAGTCTGTGGATGCTAAGAAGGAAGTTTCGTCATGGTACAAAATAATGACATTAAATTAACAGCCATATAAAACCTTAGTTCAACCTTGGTTAGAGTATGCATCTGCAGTCTGGGATCCCTACACATGCACGCAATAAAAAAAATGGAAAAGAAGAAGGAAAAAGTAGACAAAGTGCAAAGATCAGCTCCCCGGCTTATATTGTCAGGGTTTCGAGGGACCTCTTCGGTTCCATGTATGTTGCAAGAACCAAATTTAGATTCACTTGCACATAGGCGCAAAGTAAATAAACTAAAACTGTTCTTTCTCCTATACAATGTCAGTTATTGACTACAAACATTAATAATGCATTGTTAAATTTTGTCCACGTTCGACGCGAATAAACCATTCAAGAATGTCATTTATTTATTTATTTATTTGTCAAAATTGTTTGTTATTTGACAATAGACGTCAATTATTATTTGACAAAGTGTTGAGGGACTAGGGGTGAAAGGCATGTAGTCACTATCAGTCAGAGAGGGAAAACCTATCAAGTTGTCGAACGGGAGAGGATGAACAACCCAGGCCCTTGGACCGCTTTCTGGATGGGAAGAAGTGGGTTAAGATATAGGAATGTGTCTATGGGCAAGCGTATTACACAGAGTTAAATATTCCTTAGGATAACAGCATCTAGGACTGACTCTTCTTTTGTTTTTCTTCTTGTTTTTTGTTACATCAACGCTACAAGCGAACCAATAAAATAAATCGATCAAACGACCGCTGCCGTTTCGATCAAACGGCGTTCGATCAAATGGCTTTCGACCAAATGTCCATGATATGCTACAGCATATAAAAACAACAGTGTACTTCACTACCAAGGCATTTCGGTACGGGTTTCAGAGGACCGCCCTCGACCACATGTACTGTTGTCGGAAGCCTATCAGAAGACCGAAAATCATAACGCCGAACTATCAGAAGGCCGAATGCCAAAAGGCCGAAAAATCATAACGTTGAACTATCATAAGGCCGAAAGTTGGTTTCGGACGAGTGCCATACTTTCAATAACTAGTTGCTTGAGTGATTCCCTTCTTTGGTGCACAACCAAGAAGCATGAGAAGGTCATTTACGGTGGCAATCGGTGCAAAATCCGTTTCCTCCGAACATGAGAAAGTTTTACCGGCGTACGTTTATCGGTGCTTTTCGGTAACGATTCCGGAGGTGTAGGCAGGATCCTATGGTTCCATAGTGGATGCCCCAGACATGAATCACGATGACTATGTTGCAGCTGCTGCGGCGTACAAGGATTCCCTTGTGCTCTCCCAACCAGATGCAGAGCAGCTCGAGGCTGATACTCGAGGTCAAGAAGGGAGAACTTTGTGGATGCAGCGCAGGCCTAACAACTCGCCAAAAGAAGCTGGGTATGACCAGTTTTTTCACGTAGTAAACTGTCAAGCAGCAGAGCAGCACAACTCATATAAGCATGCCCGACGGTTCCAGCTGTACAGCCTCTCGGTCACTACTCAAAACTCTGATGTGATTTGGGACACTGTCTTGATGCTAACATCAGCTGATGTTAACATCAAAGCCGCTCTGATGCTGATGTTAACATCCGAGCTGTCCTGGCTGATGTTAACATTAGAACTGCTTTGATGCTGATACTCAGAGCGGCCTGGATGATGCTAACATCAGAGCTGTCTTGATGCTGGTCGAACGGAGGAGAAAGAAAAACACCCGTGACATCCCGGAGACATCCCGTGTGTCCGGCCACGCTTGACTACAACCGTTGTGCACGCAGACGCTAGCGGGTAGTTTGAGGGTTTGGAATACTAATGTCAGAACGAAATACGGAATGACACATCCGGACGGTCACCTTTTGAATGAATGTACGGGCGTGCCCCCCACGGACCGTTAGCGATAACTTGGACCGCACAATGGACACCCCCAACTGGTTTGGTGGTGGAGTATCTAAATGACGGATGGCAACAGCGTGGAGTGCTACCATATCAGCGGAAGGGATTACAAGGCCACTCTTTTCCTCTTGCTTCGTTGTTTTACTTTCGTCCTCTAGATTGGTTATCACCTTGAGAACAACGTCCGCGTGTTATCTGGTATTTGTGGGTGTGATGGTTAAAAATACGTTGTGGGCTAGACTTGACTCCATCTGACGAAAAACAGCAGCCTATTGAGGGCAGTGGTTGCTAGTCCACGTGGGAACCACGCTATAGACGGCTGTCCCTTAGTGTAATGATTTATTTAGAGTAATCAATATGGATAGAGCTCGATGAATCTTATACATGCGATATGTATCTACCAGCAAGAAAAAAAAATCTAACGATAGGTCAATGAACGCAGTTTCGTCAAGAGGACAAATACGGACCTTTCGGCTGCCAATACTACTGCAGTGACGATGGGAGGCCTGCCAACCGCCCAGACAACATAACGTGCCAGGTAAGGACGTACTGCAAGAGATAAAATATTGAACAACTGTTAATTAACGACGTGATTCAAATTTATGTCTGAAAGGAAGGTTATTAACAGTCTTCCTAGACAACGTAATTCTCACAAGGAGAGTATAAATTATACAGAAGACACTAACCTCGTCACGTCCAGATGCAAGAGTCTTGGAAGATAGATTCAAGGAAAGGACTGCTGTAGGCTGCGGCTTTGTACACAAAATGACGCCAACAGGCATCTTTTCTGCTTACTTCTGCTTAGTTCCTGGGCGGAACGCGTGTGAGATGATTCTTTCCGTTAGTGTCCTGGGCACCACCAATCCCTCTCCCCAGAACATACCATCAACGATAGATGACCATTTCTTCTGTCACGCATCCTGTGAATTCCTGCAGAATCTTTTTGTAACGCCTGCTGTAGATCTTCCTTGTTCAGACACATCGTTAACCAGGAGACCACTTCCAGCTCTACATTTGCTCACTCAGTTTGTGCTCAGCTCTGTATATGCTCACTCAATTTGAACTCACCTCTTCGTTGACTCGCTCATGCTCACGTCTTCATATGCTCATGCAATGCACGGAGTTGATTCGCGTGGGATGACGCCACTGGTTGTGACGTACTATGTTGTGGAGTGGGCGGCTTCAGTCTGTCGATGTTTTCGCCTTGATGCGGACCGCTTCGGAGAGCGAGCGATGACCGTTGTATGACCGAACGGACGACGCGCACAAACACGTCCGTGCATGTGGCGAGGTCCGGGTAGTTGCTTTTACAGAGAAAAGGCTCCATAAAATCCGTCCTGCATTGATGATACATGATACGTCTGCAACGTTCAAACTGGCAATGTTCCAGGACATAACGGGACATATATGCTCCGGGGCCCCCACCATCTCGTTCATGATCAGTTTGTGTGACTACAACACAACAGCGTGTACAGCTTGAGACAAAAGTTCCCAGCACGGTATTGGGACGAAGGCGGTATTCAAGCAACAAGGAGAAAAAGACCGCGATTCAGCGTGAAACCGTTCCAGCACTCCATGACGCACGATCGACTCTGCAGGGAATTCGAGGCAAACGGAGTATTAAACATAATGCGGACATATCCATACTTCGAGGGGCATGGACGTTTCTTCCGAGAAGCCTGTTTTTCTTTCGTTTACTTTGAAGGAATGGGATCGGGCAACACTTCACGGTGCTTGCACGACACTGAACTCACACAATAGTCCCCAGTGGTCACTTGGAAAGCACCGCAAGACCTCCATTCGATTCTGTCCGATAAGGTTGAATGTAGCAGGTTTGAGGTACGGCAGACTCATTCTCTCAATCCCAAATGCTTTGGGGGAGGAATATGTTTATTATATATAAAAAAATAAGAGGGAAAGGTTAGCCACCGGTATGGCGGCTTGCTATTCCCAGGAAAAAAGGGGAAAAATAAAGGCAAAGAAAAAGGAAAACAAATAAATAAAAAGAAAAACAAAAGAACAAAGAGGAAAGCAAACATGAAACTGGTCACAGTTCACCCAGAAGGCCACAGGACCGCAGAAACTGGGCAAATGCCTTTGTCACCTGACTGTATTGTGTGGGGCCGAGCAGCGTAGCTAGAGATAAGTCCGAAACCGTCAGGCGAGCGATGCGCGATCGTAGGAGGAGACCATGTTGGTGGTAACGAGTGCAGTAGAGGAGTAAGTGCGGGATGTCTCCTTCAACATGACAGGTGGGGCAGTTGGGCGACGAAAGGTGGCCCATCTTAAAGAGGAGCAGTGGAGTCCGCGCCACATTCAATCGCAGCCTATGAAGCAGGGACTCTTCCTCCCTGGGGTAGCGGCCTACCAGTGTGTGGGTCATCGTAGGGTCAATCGAGTGCAGAAAAGGGTTGGTCCTGGCAGCGTCTTGAAAGAAGGCCTGAGAGCTATTTCTGCAGTATCGGCGAATGGCTAGCTGACAGGCAGACTGGGTAAGTTGGACAGAAGTGACAGGCCCAGCAGCACGAGCAGACCTGGCCGCAGAATCGGCGATGGCATTCCCCAAGATACCAACGTGGCCCGGAATCCACTGGAACCACACACTGTGACCTAGAGACGATAGTTTGGAGTGCAGGCAAACGATCTCCGTGTAGATGTCATTGATAACCTTGGGCGAATACGATGCCACGGCCTCCAAGGCTGACTTACTATCCGAAAGTCCACGCTCTTGGTGTCGACGAAGAGATGTACCGCAGAGCAGATAAGATAGCAACGGCTTCTGCTTCGGTTGATGAAAGCGTGGGCAGCAGCTTGAAACCGCGTTCGTATGCTTCCTCAGGAATGTAAAATGCAGATGATGACCCATCGGATGCCACCGAGCCGTCAGTGTAAATCTCCATTCGATTTGAGTGCAGGGAGTAGAGATGTTGCAGCGTTAGTTGGCATGCCACAACAGCTGGGACATGGCTCTTTTTCGGGAGACCAGGAACAGATGTGTGCACTGGGGGCAGACTTAAGGTCCCCAGCGGCTCTCCACGCGGAGACCAAGGTATGCGATGGTGGGATTTGTCCCTGTAGTCGCAGAACAGCTTGGCCGTACGCAGAAGCAGGGCAATGCTGCGTTGGAGGTAATGCGCATTGGAGGTAAATGGCCCGATTGAGTATTCCCTATATAGTTCGCTATCGATTTCCTGAATTAGAGTTGTGAGCACTTCGATACCTTTACTGTTCGCATTCTTGGTTGGATCATGTCGTCTTCTCCAAGTCTAATAGGGCTAGGCAGAGGTCCTTTCGCTGTATCTGGTGCAGTTCCATTAGTTGGGTTACCATGAAGCTGTTGTCGCTTGCTCGTCTAGATGGGCGGAAACCGTTTTGTGCTTGGCTAAGTTGTTGGTCGCATTCATTTTGTAATCTGTGGTTTAGTATCGATGCGAATGGCTTATATATGTTGCTTTGTAGAGCAATGGGTCTGTAAGAGTTCAGGTCCTCCTTGGGTTTGTTTTTGTTTTGTGTGTAGTAGTCGCACCGTGGCTTCCTTCTATGCTTGTGGTATACAACCCGTGGAAGCAATTCTGTTGAAACAATGTCGTAGTGCATCTAGTCTTTTGGGTTGGAGTGCTTTCAGAAATTGGTTTGGTATTTGGTCGGGTCCTGCTGCCTTCCCTGATTTTAGGCGTTTCACGCAGTCTTTCCGGGATGGAGCACCTTTCTTCGGAAGCGTCATCTCTGACGGAGTGAAGAGATTCCGAAAGAGATGTTTTGGGAATCATTGCTCTGTTGCTCGACATGGCTCTTTCCCGTTCCGAATGGGCCCGCCACGTCACGTCCCCTGATCATCAAGCGTTTGTCCCGTCGAACGTTAGAAATTAGTAAGGGGGGCTCTTGACCCTGTTTACGTTTGAGTCGCCAATGAGCCTGCTTGTCGCGCCGAGTCCTATGGATGGACCTATTTGGGGGCGTCACGGCTGTCTGGAACGCTTCCCCTGGAGGACTTTCTTTCACTTTCTCGGCGGGTCGGGCGCCATTTTCTTGTCCGTTAGTTTCCCATAGTTGTGCATGGGCGATTCACTTCCAGGGTGTTACCTCTTCTGTTGCTTGGAGGGCTGCTTTTAATTGCTCATTATCTTTCTCAAAGCAGTTCCCTCGCAAATAGGGTTGCCACCAGAGCCATTTGTTGTCGCAATGAATGCGAGCTACAGGAATAACCGGCTTATGACCCACAGATGCCTCTGATAAAGTTTGTTGCCAAACTGAAAGAGTTCAAGGACGAAGGGCTTTCGATGGACAATGTACGCACGTGTCTTCCCTCGTAAACAACGATCAGCATCAATATGGCGTCGGCTGACAACGGCAAGGAAGGTGGCTTAGCCGTGACGTCGCATGACGCGCTTCAAGTTAGGCTCCTCCTAATGGCCAAACTCTCCCTATAAACGGCTCTGGTTGCCACCAGGCATTTGCGCGCTCTGCCGGCATTTGTGGCTCAAGACCTTTCATAAGGGCTTTTACGGGCTTTTCCCTTCAACATTCCACTACAGATTGAATAAATCTGGAGCACAGACCTAACTCCGCAGTCACCAGTCGTTTTCTTAGTTATCATTACTATGATTATTAATTATTATTATTACCATTGTTATTCATTACGTCTTGTGTTTAAAGGGGACAAGAGCAGTGGTTGTGCAAAGCTGTTGGTGGTTGTGTCGAGCCAGCTAGAACGTTCCTCACCCACTTTCCCTCTATTCCACCTCCTCTCCCTCAGCCGGTATTTTTCACTTCGAAAGGTGGCAACCCTACTCGCAAATCGTAAACTTTTCTTCCGACTGCTGTGCTTCATCGAGGGAATGGAAGCCTGTCTCATCGACACCGGAGGCATCGGTCGCACTGTATTTGGTGCCCAAGTTGCGTTTCGTGCTTTTTACCCATCGTCCCAATTCCGTCGTATTAAAATGCAGAAAGATACACTGACCTTTATAGATGTTCAAACTGCGCGCCGACGCACTGCTTCCGCACACGCCAGAGAGCGTCGAAAGGAAAGGAAAAACAGGTAACAAAATAGTCACTCGTTGTCATTTGCCGTCATTTTCATGTCATGCCGTCATTTGTCATTTGCCGACACGTCACTTCCACTTGTGTTCGCTGCTGCCTGTTTAAGTCGTGTGGCTGCGACGCACTGGTTTCGGTTTGTTGGTGGTACAGCTTGTCCTCGATGTCCTCGGTGTCTGTCGGCTCCATTTCTAGTGGGATTTCTTTAAGCCTGTGGCACTCGAGAAGGATATGTTGGAGGGTCTCTGTTGCTTTGCCGCAAAGCTGACATGTGGGGTCTATGTTCCCAAATATTTCATTTTTTCTGGCATTTGTAAGCAAACACCCGGTCGATACAAAGAGGCCTGCCAGGGGGCACCACAATCCATCCACCCAGGCCGTTGTGCGTGCATTCTTCCTTCTCACACGTGCAAGTTCGTTCGACGCCCAGCATTTTCAAGATAGCACCTGTGAACAATGAGTGCTTACCTCCGAAACGTCTGCAAGAAGCAGAGGAGACTTTGGCTCGCGAAATAAGTTGGACGTCTGTGGAAGATGCCTGCAAGGAAAATTTAGCGCAGTGGCTAGCGTTACAACAACGGTAAGCGCAACTCCCGATTAAGGTTACAACAACAGCTACAACTACGGGAACGCTGTCAGTAGACGATATGCAAAACGCAGCGCCCTCTTGTAGCGCCCGTGGAAACCTCCGGAATACCGCCATGTCTGAGGCTCTCTCCCTGACCCGAGCCATGGGTCCATGGGTGGAACACATTTTCAAGATAGGGCACGTGCCGCAACCGTAAATGCAGTGCAACCAAACGTGGCAGTTATGTGGGAGATGCTCAGTGCGTAACGGTGTCACAACAACTGCAATCGTACTAAGCTTTTATTTTCTAACAAATGTTTCTGCTGTATAAAGTGCACTAACAAGTTCTCAAATGAGCTGTACTAAACTGTATACATTTCTCCTGGGATGGGATAACAGCATGTTCAACCTATGTCACCGTGCTCAAAGCTTTCGATGCAATAAGGTTTACATTCCCCTTCGAAACCCACGTCTCATCACATAAATAAGATATTGAAACAGCATATGTGAGAAGCATGATACGCTAGAGAACTGTTGTATGACAGTCGTTTGCATTGCTCGGGACGGGTGGGACGCCTCATACATGGCAGAATGTCGTAGGTTCCCGGGAGTGCTACGAGATGGCGCTAGGTTTTGCATACGGTCTGTTACAATAACGGTAACGCTAGAGGTTACGACAAGTTCCACCAACAGTAGCCATAACTGCGGATCCCAGCCAACAATAACAACTATATTTTAAGATGATGAATGTGGAGTTTCATGTGCCATTGCCCAGGCCCAGGGGTGATACTCTAAGCCACTGCCCTTGGTGTTAGGCTAGTCATTATACTTTAATATACTATAAAAGTATTTAGTGACTCTAGCCTCTACAGACCCGAGATGTTAGTCGGGCACACCAGTATGTCTTGATGTGTTTTTCCTTGTCTTTAGTGATAATATTGCACGAAAAATATATCAAAACTTTTGAAATATGTGAGGCTATTGTGCAATTGCATGGCAACATATGTGGCCATTGGGCCCGAATGGAGTAAAAAGTGAATGCACAGAACAGCATAAAAATCAATGTATTTTCAAAAGTACAAAAAACAATCAGCGACTGAATGCCATGGTTTATGCAGTGTCATTGGACGTTATTGACGTGAAAAGGAAAGTTACATGGCCTTATGAAAATCCATAAAACATTGCCTATCTGCTGCTACACACAAAAACACATTGCGTGCAACGTATACGGCTCCTCTTTGTGCACTTTGGGTTCCTGCACCGTGCTGAGCTGTGCAGCGGAACAAACTCTGCTAGCTGGCCGTCATTTGCTTTCCGGCACACGGGAGGTGGCAAAGGAACCACCCTTTTCTTTGGAGCTGGTTCTTCCTCAGTTCTCTGTTGTTCTTGGAATGTCCTCGCTGAGTAGTGCATATGCAATATTCAACTTGAAATCGATGTATTCCGTAATTTTGCTTCGTGGTGTGCCCTCCAGGAGTGTGTTTTGTTTGTACTGGAGCCAGGAGTTGACACAGGCGAGGTCCAGCAAGTGCATGAGTACTCCAAGTGTCCATCTTTTGGTCTTGGCTCTCGACGAATAGAATGAGAGCATCCTGTCACAGAGGTCTACTCCGCCCATATTTGTATTGTAGTCTCGGACAACAAAAGGCCTCTCAACATCAACGTATTTTCTGTCTTTTTTGGACCACCGTTTGCAAATATCTGTGGGGTTGACACCTGATGATGCGGACACAAGTAGTACTGCCTCGTTATCATACCAGTGTACAAGGGCCATTTTTTCATCTTTTCTCACAAACTGCTGGGATGAGACCCGTCCTTTCTTGTGGAGTTTCTTGTCAGAGCACAATGGCCTTTGGCACACGCGATCTCATGATGGTGCCTGTAGCAGTGATATTCCTTGTGAGCAACATGTTCATGAGTGGAACTGTGGTAAACCACCTGTCAAAGTATAACTTGCTTCCGCTAGTGACTGTACAGCAAACACTGAGTTTCCCGAGACTCCTAACCCATGATCACTAAAAGTATCTTTTCCAGCGTAAACAATGAAGTCATAGACAATGCGCCCGGCCAGAACCAAGTTCTTCAGACCGACTGGATTCGGCTTCATTGGCACATATTGCTTCAGATGTGTTCTGCCCGATGCAGAACACTTTCGGTCGTGGAAGGTTGCGGCAGGCCTTGTGATTCTTGTCCCTCTTTTTGTTGTCACCTCATCCTCATCAACAAGTGTTGCACTACTCCTAATCGAGAAGTACCTTTCACTGATCATTGGCACAGCAGTCCCACGTTTCAAGAAATATCCTATTCACGGGTAGCCCAGCACGGACATCAGCAGGGAGGCTCCGGTGAACTTCTTCATCTCGCTTCGTGTCAAGTTGGGTGGAGTCCCCTTCAGCTTCATCACGCGAATATGTCTTTTGACATGTCTACAAAGAAGTCACCTTGGATATACTGCGAAAAATAGTCGATTGCCTTCCAGCCTGTTGTAGCGTGGTCTGGCTGGCATTCCGCACCCACTGAAGGTTCAGAAGCAACAAAGTTGGAATCCGTAGCTTTCCACAGCGATTTTCTGACCTCAGTCTCCTCAATATCGGTATCATCTTCATCGTCAGACGAAGAATCACCGCATTCCTGATTTTCACCCGCATTCGGCAATAGCCTTGTGTCATCATCCGAAGCTTCTTCAATATCTGATGTCTCCGCATCGGCGAGTCGTTCCAGCTGCCTCTCTGCGCTTTCCACTGCTATTCCTGCACCTAAAATGTCATGCATTCTTCTGATTACCACAGCACAGAAGCTAGAATAGGAAACCACAAAGTGAAAGACAGCCGGCCTGATTATGATGCGATAAAAGCAGCGTGTCCCATGCGTTCGCTACTTGCACAGAAAAAATTGGTCTACAGGGGTCGGACCCACTGGCTACACACCTAAGACGAGAGACTTGTTGATTAAAAAGCACATAGAAACTGCCCTCAGACAATTAACTTTCCGATGCAAGTGAGAAAACCATGCACAAATGAGACAGTTATAATGTATTTCCACTTACTTTTCTGTTGGCCGTAGAACGTCGAAGCACTGAGCATCGCCATTTTGAAACTGTCCCCCGCTCGAAACGCACACGCAATATTTTGACGAAAAAGCAGTAGATGGCAGCACAAGTGCTGTACACATGTGTTACCGTGAAGTCGGAGGAGGCTAAGCTAGACCAAGCGAGATCTAGTGCGATACCATGCTGTCGAGGATTTGCAGCTTCAAGGGCACCTCGTAGACGATGCCACAAGAGTTACGGCGATATGCGATACACTGGGTATCACTCAAAGGCAAAAAGTACAAACATCTTCAAATACTGAAAACGAAGTGACTATATCTTTGGGGCCCGTCGATCTTTACGATTCCGGTTATTTTGACAGGGCCCGTCGGTGCACACAGTTCTGTTATGTCAGCGGGGTGGTGATACATCGCCATCTAGTAGACGCTTACGGGACTCTAGCCTAGTGGTGTCGTGTGTCGCTGTTGGTCGGCTGCTGTGGGTGAATCCATCCCTCTGCTCTTTGTACCGTTGTAGCATCCGTACAGTCCGTAGTGTCGAACAAGCCAACCACGTGGTAGACATCGGCGCGAAACCAAAAAGCCAGACAAAACAGCGATGGACGAGCCGGACAAAAACAGAATAAACATTGTGTTATCCCCGGGGAAATTATGAGATGGGACCAAATTTGCGTTCTACCACGAGCTGCTGTCAGCGACTACGAATCAACGAAATGCGTACAATTTTGGATTTTGTCCTCCCGGACTAGAGCAGGTATGAAACGACAGCGTTTGCTCGGTACCTTGTATTTATATGTTGAACTGATGGGAAAATCTTTAGGTGCCAGAAAGAACGCGGCCTGTAAAAGAACTGAAGTATGGCGAAATTGATTACGCTTGCCTTAGCGGCAGCAGGAAGTACCAGTCAAAATCCAAGCGCAAAAGTGAGTGCCACACTACACAGTACATACTGCCATCTGTCTTGTGAAAGATTTCTGCCACTCGCTAACACTGTGATACATTCACAAAATACAGAACATATAAAGTTGGCCGCCCTGCAAAGTTCAGCTTTCGCACGACGGTCGATGGCCAGGCTCTCCAAGTGACGAAAGCGGTCACCACGCATAATCATCCCGTGAGTGAGGTAAGCATTCATTTGCGATTAGTTGACATAACGTAACCACCAACGTTGCCAACCCTCATGGGACCTGTCCTGTTGCGGGCATTTTATCGAGGGAGCTGATTTAGAAGAGGCACAAAAGATGCTCAGTGTCAAGGCAAATAAGAAGATGGCACAGAATTACCTGAAGCAGTGTGGGAAGGTCGTTCTCTTGCGTGACCTCAGAAACCTAAAAACTAGGACAGCAGGAGACAACAGTTCTGCACTAGAAAGTATTGCAACCCGTGCAAGGCAGGCTGGCGGCACAATGGACATTCTTGCAAGAGAGACGAATCAGCTCATCGGAATTTTTTACCAAGATGAGGAAAGCATTCCAGGCATATCTAGAGATAATTTTCGTTGATGCAATTCACAAAACGAATGATCGATGGGTGCCTCTTTACGTTGCTTCTGTAGAGGATGCAAATGGTTTTACGGATGTAATCGCTTTTTTTCTCTGTGCCTCAGAAGATGAAAGCACCCTCAGGGAACTATAAGAAATATTGCAAGAAATATTGGGCACTGCAAGAAATATTTCCAAATGCGGAACCATACATTGCCTCCGCGTTTGTTGTTGCATACATTGCCTGTTGCATGTACTGCGTACGTTCAGTGACCACACAAAACATGGGAATAACTTGAAGCATGCGAAACAGTATTCTGGAGAATCTTCAAGCCATGTGCTACTCAAAGACAGATGGCCTGTATGACGAACACCTGGAGAACCTACGACAAAAAAACTGTACAAAAGTCACGGCATACTTGGAAAAGAACTGGCACACAATAAGTCATCAATGGGCTGCAGGGCTGCATCAGTCTCTTTCCCTGGGTAACAGGACTAACAACCATCTTGAATTCATGAATCAGAAGCTCATGCAAATCGACCATCCACTAAAAATGGCTGTTACTGAAGATGCAAGAAATGGACGTGAAAGCACAGAATTAGCTAAGCTTACTTTCAAAGTTTAAATGAAGTGCAATTAACCTACGTATTTGATTTATTCATTATTATGATTTATTATTCGTATTGCATAGTTTTATTGATGTTGCAAGCAAAGCTAACTTGATGTCTCTGCAACATACTGTATAAGTGGTTAAATTCGCGAATTCGTGAAAAGCCAGGATCTTGCAATTATTCGTGGTACTGCGGTGTGTCAACTCTGCATCTTAGGGGCCATCCACCTTGTAATAAAAGGTATCACAACTGCGTTTAATTTCTCTTTCTTTTGAGCACTTCTGAGCGATTAGGGGGTCCTACTCAGCTGTGTCATTGTCTCCCGTCGTTCTTGTCATCGCATCGAGCAGGTGCGATTGGCACTCTGTAGTGATGCGACAACTTTTCCAAAGGCGCGTGGCAGAGCGCTTTCTGGATGATCCAGGCTTCCAATGAACAGTGCCGGATTCATACGTGAAGGTTGGACTATACTCTCTCCATTTACACAATAGAATTGTCGAGGCATGCGGAGTAATCTGGAGGATATATATAAAATAACTGAAAATAATAATATTGTTGCCATCTGTCTTCAGGAAACCTTCCTTAGTGGGCAGAGTAAGTATTTTAACCTCTTTTCAAAAACGAGGATGAATTCAATGCGACCAGCAGGAAGGGTTGCAATACTGACAAAAAAGGTTTTGCCAGCTGTGGAAATTCCTTTGGTGACAGATTTTGAAGCAATAGAGGTGCAGATATGTGTGGACAGAGTTCTGACCCTCTGTTCATTATACGTACCTCCAAACTTTGCCTTTGAACCTGAGGATTTGGAGCGCCTTGTGTAGCAGCTGCCACGTCCGTTTATAATACTGGGTGATCTCTATGCAAATAATCCTCTTTGGGGCAGCGACCGTGCTGATACGCGTGGCAAGATTATTGACAGCACGATGCATAACCACTCCTTATGTGTCCTAAACTCTGGAGCACCCACATACTATAACGTAACACACCGTAGTAGTTCTTGTCTAGATGTGCTCAGCGTCAGTGTACCAATATCTCGAATGGTCAGTGGAGGATCATTCATATGGAAGTGTCTACCAATAGCTCACTCCCCAGACGACCACGACGACGGAAACTGTCCCAAGCAGATTGGGCAGCATTTCAGGATGCATGCAAACTAGAACCACTATCGTCTAACGATGTGACAATCGATGAAGAAAACCAAAATATAGTAGCATCAGTATTAAATGCTGCTGAGAAAAACATCCCAAAGACGTAGACTTTCTTACCGAAACGACCCAAACCATGGTGGACAGATGAATGCAAGATGTCATTTAAAGCACAGAGGAAAGCTTTGGGAAAATTCTGCCCCACGCAAGACAATCGAATAGATTTGAAGAGGAAGCGTACTGCAGCAAGACAGATTCAGCGACAGGCAAAAAGGAGATCTTGGCGCCAATTTCTCACGTCTGTTAACTGTGACACATCTTCCAAAGTGGTACGGGGCAGACTAAATAAGATACGGGGTGAACATTGTGGCTTCACCATACTCCGGATACATGTCAGTGGGGTCCCCTGTAAAAGTCTCGAAGAACAGGCCAACACCTTAGGAGAACATTTCGAGCACGTATCCAGCTCAGTACACTAGAGCCCTAACTTTGCAAAATACAAAAATACTGAAGAACGGAAAAGAATTACTACCACATTTTCTGGTTATGAACCATACAATACAGACTCCACCTGGGAAGAACTTGAGCAAGCTTTGCATGCAGCTAAAAAAAACCGGCCCCAGGACTGAAATGATACAACATCTCTGAGGTGAATCCCAGAGATCACTATTAAACTTCTTTAATTGGATGTGGAGAGAGGGAGAGCAGGATGGAAAGAACCGTCATCACCAATTGCGCTGACCAGCTGTATCGCGAAGATCATGGAGCGCATGGTTAATAACCGTTTAACATACATACTAGAAAGCAAAGGTGTTCCGACAAATATCAGTGTGGCTTTCGGAAAGGCCCTTCTATAACAGACCACTTAAAACCGCTTGGAAACGCAAATTCGGGAGGCGTTTTTACAGAACTTTGACCTGAAAAGAGCTCATGACACTGTCTGGAAATATGGCATAATACGGGATCTCGAACGGTACGGATTTCGTGGGCGCATAATCAAGTTCATACAAAGCTTTTTGTGGGATCGGGTATTTCGAGTCAGATTAGGAGATGTTTACCCTCGTCACTTTACCCGAAATAACGGAGTTCCGCAAGGGTGTATCCTCAGCATCGCCCTTTTCATAATGAAGCTCAACTCCATATCTGAGGTCATTCCCCACAGCATTTCATATTCATTATATGTGGATGATATCCAACCATCATATAGCTCGGTCAATCTTCGAATGGCACAGAGACAATTACCAATCGCAATAAATAAACTTTGTGGTTGGGCGGACCAAAACAGTTTTCACTTTTCTGCTGAAAAAAACCACATGTGTCGTTTTCTACCGAAAACGCGGGCTCTTTTTAAACCCTGAACTTAAGCTGAATGGGCATGACCTACCAGTTCGAAGGGAACACAAATTCCTTGGGTTGATTTTTGATCAAAAGCTCACGTTTATTCCACATATTAAAAACCTGAAACAGAAATTCAGCAAGGCCCTCAATCTCATGAAAGTATTATCTCATAAGTCATGGGGAGCTGACAGAGAAACTCTCCAAATAATATACGAGTGTACTGTACGATCTGCTCTTGACTACGCAGCTGCTGTTTATGGGTCAGCTAGCACTAGTGCGTTGAAAATTGTCGATCCCATACAGAACCAGTCACTGCACCTGGCAACAGGAGCGTACCGCACTTCGCCAGTGGAAAGCCTGTGTGCGGAAACAGGCATTTGCAGTCTAAGCAAAAGAAGGCTATTTCTCTCCTTCACATACGCAGCAAAAATAAGGTGCCAAACAAACAACCCTGCGTACAGCTGTATTACAGAGACGAGACACAAACGAGTCGGAAACAAAGCCAGTGCAGTCCCAGCAATAAGCGTGCGTCTAGAACAGGAAGCCCATAGATTGAACTTGAGTGATTTTCAGAATCCGCTATTCAGTGTAGTGGATAGTTCCCCACCGTGGGAGAAGAAAAAGTTTCAGTGTAATCTCACGCTGAGAAAGTTGGGCAAGAAGGTGATTAACCCACTGATAATAAAACACGAATTTCTGCAGATCAAAGAGAGGTTTGACAAACATGAGGAGTTGTATACTGACAGCACAAAAGGCATATGTGGAGTTGCATGTGCTTTTGTTGGAAATACAATTAGGAAATGGCAGAAATTAAATATGCATTCTAGTATCCTTACTGCGGAGTTCTACGCAATAAAAATGGTTGTTGATCACATTCAAGAGCATGGAATCCAAAACTCCTGGCTATAGCATCTGATGAACAAAAAAACAATTATCTAGCGCGACATCCAAAACGCGATATCTGTGCTTTTAACGACCGGACATACTCATGTGGATTCCAAGCCATAGTGGGATAGAAGGGAATGAACTTGCAGATCGTGAAGCTGCACGAGCGCTGCATAATGAACCAACTGAACGGAGGATTTTGTTGCATTACTTCCAAACAGTAGTACATAGGGTTATACATTCCGATTGGCAAGCTAGATGGAATGAACAGACCACCCATTTGTGAGTTCTGCGGTGGAGTCATCACAGTTCTTCACCTTCTGTTGGTATGTCTTGCATATCAGCAGCTTAGACGAAGACTCTTCAAAAAGTTATACGATTTGTGCATTCCGCTCCACTTGAGGCTACTTGTGGGAGATGAACCACTGGCTGCTTTTAATGCGGTGTTGGCTTTTTTGCGAGACATTAAGCTTCTGCAGTTTATTTAGCAACATAGGTTGTTGGAGCAGGGTTGTAAACCCTCGCCCGAGTGTGCCCCGAAGGACAGAGGAATATAGGTGGCACCCTCGGAATCCCGCTGGGTAGAGGGTTTGGTGAGCCCCTAGCTTGGTGTACCTACCAAGTTTCACAATGAAACAGGAATACTGGTGCCTTCCTCGCCTGGTGGTACTACATCAAAGCTTTTCGTTGCGACATGTTATATTCATACACAACCATATACTTTATTAAACCACAGGTCATCTTCTATGTACATTACACATCGCCCCATACTAACTTTGCTGCGACCTGCCCACACATTGAGCACCTTTCGGCCGGTAGCAAGCTGGGTTGTCCTAACCCAGTGTCACAATGATGTGGGCTGGGCAGCATGATGAGAACATACACAGTCTCAGATCTGACAATAGGCATAGGAAATTAAGTTAAAAAGTTAGGAAAGGATTAAATTAAATTAATCTGATAAGGCAAATACCTGACTGAACTGGACCTAATGTAGCGTAACTAAACAAAATTATTCGGTGCAGCATGATCCTTGTTATCCTTGCTCCAGTAAGGTCAAATCAAATCAACCCAATGCAGACATGATTCGCTGGCTACACATTGTTCATCTAACACTTCCCTGCACAAATTGCATTTCCATACCGTATTATCTTTTTTTGTTCTGACTACATTGCATACCAAAGCCCATGCATCAACATTGTTGATGTCAACAGTGTCAAGTGCTGCTTCTGGGACACGGTAAAAATTAAAAAGTTTGACTTGGTTAGACCACCACCAGTGGCCAAAATCAATGGTCCAGACAACACATCACCTAACAAAGTCATCTTTTCAAGTGCCTCTTTCGCTTTTGCTTCTTCTACAAACCATTGCAGCATTTTGTACTGTCCAGTCTTCAGTGGCAGGTCTGTGAATTTTATTGGACTAGTCTTCCTCTTTGAATCTCTAGTTCTTGAGAATGACTTCCCGTTCTTGACGCAGTTGGAAAAGAAGGAACAACAGATGCGTCCTTCAGTCTTCCCCTTTTTTGGTGGTATACCAATAACTGTCTTAGATGCCCCCTTCTGTCAACCACGAAACCCCCCATGAATTGGGGTCCTGTATACCATTCCCTTTTGATTGGTTGCCAGTTTTTAATGTAATATTCCATCACTTTGCGTGGTGCACAAGAGAGAAGTTTCTGTTCAAGCTCATAGAATTTTTTATTGCTTGCAACATTTCGAAAAGTTTGTCTCTTAAATTAGATGTGATGCCCATCTTCTGGGTAGTGATCTCTCTATTAAATGTGCGCAGGGTATGATATGCACAAATCAGGATGTTGGCGTCCTGGAAATGCACCTTGACTAGCTCCCTTTCAAGTAGGTCCTTATCCGCCATGATGCACTGTGTCCTACACGCTGACTGGTTCAGTTCTTTGAATTTCAAGAGTGCCCAGCTCATCGTCACTAAGTCCTCTTGCACGACAAGCGCCACACACACGTACTTTGTGTTTCCATTCCCGTCGACATTATGTCTTATGAAGATGGGTGTCCTGATGTCGAGCAGCTTGTATGTCCCATCTGTGCCGAGGTATTCGGGGTAGTATTCCATTGATTGCTTCGTTTCAGGTGTGGAATTGAGAAACCCATGGAATTCGTCCCCGCTTCTCAGTAGATGGCAGTCAGATTCTAAAAAAGAAAAGGATAACCAAATTAGCAAACAAATACAATGTCATAAGATGTCTGTCTAACCGGCTGCGCTTGCACATATGAAACTGAAATACATACTGTACGTGGCTTGAAGAAAGTCGATGGTTGATCTGAGGTCACGTCGCTCAGGGTCCTTCTGCGCTGTCACGATATTGGACAGGTCCTTTGAACGGATAACCTGTCCAGCTGCGTCTTTCAAAGCTTGGGCCACTCGCTTCTTATTTGACCCGAGGTCAAGTAGCCACTTTGCATCGTCTTGTACCTCTTGCGCTAGCTTCCGATTGTGCGGTAGATGTGCAAAGATATCCTAAAATTGGATCAAGAGCAATGAGCGTGAAAGTGCTTTCCATCACGTTATCTTACCTCAGATATTTCATGGTTAGTGTGCGTACCGATGCCAACAACCTCAAGCAAGTTCCCATCACTTGACATGCGGCAGTCTCTGACATACGTGCTGAAATTGGACGTGATTGATCGTATAAGTCTGTCTATTGTCGCTACCATTCTACAAAGAAACACTTACCTAGTTGCCTGAATCCCGCGGTTTCTGTGTCTTTCTACGTGAATGCAACAGTATTTCACTTGGTATACAGAAAAATTTTCGTTCACGTGCATTTTCAGTCCTTTTGAACGTGCAGCCTGCACTGATACGGAATTCTGTATGTACAGCTGAGTGTATGTTTCTCTAGAGTAACACCTCACAGATTCTTCAAGCTGCTGTAAGAATAGCACGAACGTGTGCACTGTCAGAATGTTCTATTGAGGCAGATTACATAAAGAGTGAAGGATGTGCACTGCAAGAACTACAGGCGGCTGCAACAGTCGGCTACCCACAGCCTCGTGAAGTCCGCCCGTCTCCTGAAAAGCACATTCTCGGTATAGCCCCTCTTCAGGGTTCAGACACACTGTCTAACGGCTTGGCAGTCCAAGCTATACAAGAGTTGACCGGCGAGGATGGACTCGAGCGAAAAATGCGTTTTCCCCACGAAGTATTTCGGAATCTGCTCTGGACTGAGCAGCACGGAATTGACACTGCAGCAGAATCTGAGGGAGCTAGCAGCGACAAGATGAAAAGACTGAAGGAGCAAGTTGAGAAGCTAGGTACAGCTGTACATTGCAATTTGATAGAAGCGCACTACAAAAAACAAGTCCCTTCAGCGCATAGTCAGCATAGAGCCCTAACGGCGGTGTTAGACAAATTAGAAGAGCAGAACAGCAGATTAGTCTGTCTGGAAGCAGTACAGCAATACCACCGCGACACAGTTGAAAAGCTACTCGGCACCATGACAAACGCTCACGAGGTTCTCAACTCTGCGAAGGAGAAGTACATCCTTATGTTGTCACACCTCAAGGAGGCCAAAAGCAAAGCAGCAGCGACACCAGTGCTCCGTTGCAACTGGAGAGGGGAAGACAATGGTGCAGAGCTTGAGGAAAACCTGAAGCGTTTCCAGGAAGCCTTGTTAAGCTTTGCAGACGCTGTTGAGGTGGAAGATGCCGACGAGACATCACGTGGAATTTCATTGACCAAGGCCTTTGAGAACGTCAGGAAAGGGAGAAAGGATAATGTCTTCACACACACACACACACACACACACACAAGTTTAGTGCACACTGGTCTCGACACAGAGGGGAGACTACAGCATGCTGCAATGCCCTCTTGACTCTGGAAAACAGACAGAAAGTCTGTTGTCTTCACACAAACCACACACAGCCACACGTTTAGTGCACACTGGTCTCGACACAGAGGGGAGACTACAGCATGCTGCAATGCCCTCTTGACTCTGGAAAACAGACAGAAAGTCTGTTGTCTTCACACAAACCCCACACAGCCACACGTTTAGTGCACACTGGTCTCGACACAGAGGGGAGACTGCAGCATGCTGCAATGCCCTCTTGACTCTGGAAAACAGACAGAAAGTCTGTTGTCTTCACACAAACCACACACAGCCACACGTTTAGTGCACACTGGTCTCGACACAGAGGGGAGACTACAGCATGCTGCAATGCCCTCTTGATTCTGGAAAACAGACAGAAAGTCTGTTGTCTTCACACAAACCACACACAGCCACACGTTTAGTGCACACTGGTCTCGACACAGAGGGGAGACTACAGCATGCTGCAATGCCCTCTTGACTCTGGAAAACAGACAGAAAGTCTGTTGTCTTCACACAAACCACACACAGCCACACGTTTAGTGCACACTGGTCTCGACACAGAGGGGAGACTACAGCATGCTGCAATGCCCTCTTGACTCTGGAAAACAGACAGAAAGTCTGTTGTCTTCACACAAACTACACACAGCCACACGTTTAGTGCACACTGGTCTCGACACAGAGGGGAGACTACAGCATGCTGCAATGCCCTCTTGACTCTGGAAAACAGACAGAAAGTCTGTTGTCTTCACACAAACCCCACACAGCCACACGTTTAGTGCACACTGGTCTCGACACAGAGGGGAGACTACAGCATGCTGCAATGCCCTCTTGACTCTGGAAAACAGACAGAAAGTCTGTTGTCTTCACACAAACCACACACAGCCACACGTTTAGTGCACACTGGTCTCGACACAGAGGGGAGACTACAGCATGCTGCAACGCCCTCTTGACTCTGGGAAACAGACAGAAAGTCTGTTGTCTTCACACAAACCACACACACCCACAAGTTTAGTGCACACTGGTCTCGACACAGAGGGGAGACTACAGCATGCTGCAACGCCCTCTTGACTCTGGAAAACAGACAAAGTCTGTTGTCTTCACACAAACCACACACAGCCACACGTTTAGTGCACACTGGTCTCGACACAGAGGGGAGACTACAGCATGCTGCAATGCCCTCTTGACTCTGGAAAACAGACAGAAAGTCTGTTGTCTTCACACAAACCACACACAGCCACACGTTTAGTGCACACTGGTCTCGACACAGAGGGGAGACTACAGCATGCTGCAACGCCCTCTTGACTCTGGGAAACAGACAGAAAGTCTGTTGTCTTCACACAAACCACACACAGCCACACGTTTAGTGCACACTGGTCTCGACACAGAGGGGAGACTACAGCATGCTGCAACGCCCTCTTGACTCTGGGAAACAGACAGAAAGTCTGTTGTCTTCACACAAACCACACACAGCCACACGTTTAGTGCACACTGGTCTCGACACAGAGGGGAGACTACAGCATGCTGCAACGCCCTCTTGACTCTGGGAAACAGACAGAAAGTCTGTTGTCTTCACACAAACCACACACACCCACAAGTTTAGTGCACACTGGTCTCGACACAGAGGGGAGACTACAGCATGCTGCAACGCCCTCTTGACTCTGGAAAACAGACAAAGTCTGTTGTCTTCACACAAACCACACACACCCACAAGTTTAGTGCACACTGGTCTCGACACAGAGGGGAGACTACAGCATGCTGCAATGCCCTCTTGACTCTGGAAAACAGACAGAAAGTCTGTTGTCTTCACACAAACCACACACAGCCACACGTTTAGTGCACACTGGTCTCGACACAGAGGGGAGACTACAGCATGCTGCAACGCCCTCTTGACTCTGGGAAACAGACAGAAAGTCTGTTGTCTTCACACAAACCACACACAGCCACACGTTTAGTGCACACTGAAATACATACTGTACGTGGCTTGAAGAAAGTCGATGGTTGATCTGAGGTCACGTCGCTCAGGGTCCTTCTGCGCTGTCACGATATTGAACAGGTCCTTTGAACGGATAACCTGTCCAGCTGCGTCTTTCAAAGCTTGGGCCACTCGCTTCTTATTTGACCCGAGGTCAAGTAGCCACTTTGCATCGTCTTGTACCTCTTGCGCTAGCTTCCGATTGTGCGGTAGATGTGCAAAGATATCCTAAAATTGGATCAAGAGCAATGAGCGTGAAAGTGCTTTCCATCACGTTATCTTACCTCAGATATTTCATGGTTAGTGTGCGTACCGATGCCAACAACCTCAAGCAAGTTCCCACCACTTGACATGCGGCAGTCTCTGACATACGTGCTGAAATTGGACGTGATTGATCGTATAAGTCTGTCTATTGTCGCTACCATTCTACAAAGAAACACTTACCTAGTTGCCTGAATCCCGCGGTTTCTGTGTCTTTCTCCGTGAATGCAACAGTATTTCACTTGGTATACAGAAAAATTTTCGTTCACGTGCATTTTCAGTCCTTTTGAACGTGCAGCCTGCACTGATACGGAATTCTGTATGTACAGCTGAGTGTATGTTTCTCTAGAGTAACACTTCACAGATTCTTCAAGCTGCTGTAAGAATAGCACGAACGTGTGCACTGTCAGAATGTTCCATTGAGGCAGATTACATAAAGAGTGAAGGATGTGCACTGCAAGAACTACAGGCGGCTGCAACAGTCGGTTACCCACAGCCTCGTGAAGTCCGCCCGTCTCCTGAAAAGCACATTCTCGGTATAGCCCCTCTTCAGGGTTCAGACACACTGTCTAACGGCTTGGCAGTCCAAGCTATACAAGAGTTGACCGGCGAGGATGGACTCGAGCGAAAAATGCGTTTTCCCTACGAAGTATTTCGGAATCTGCTCTGGACTGAGCAGCACGGAATTGACACTGCAGCAGAATCTGAGGGAGCTAGCAGCGACAAGATGAAAAGACTGAAGGAGCAAGTTGAGAAGCTAGGTACAGCTGTACATTGCAATTTGATAGAAGCGCACTACAAAAAACAAGTCCCTTCAGCGCATAGTCAGCATAGAGCCCTAACGGCGGTGTTAGACAAATTAGAAGAGCAGAACAGCAGATTAGTCTGTCTGGAAGCAGTACAGCAATACCACCGCGACACAGTTGAAAAGCTACTCGGCACCATGACAAACGCTCACGAGGTTCTCAACTCTGCGAAGGAGAAGTACATCCTTATGTTGTCACACCTCAAGGAGGCCAAAAGCAAAGCAGCAGCGACACCAGTGCTCCGTTGCAACTGGAGATGGGAAGACAATGGTGCAGAGATTGAGGAAAACCTGAAGCGTTTCCAGGAAGCCTTGTTAAGCTTTGCAGACGCTGTTGAGGTGGAAGATGCCGACGAGACATCACGTGGAATTTCATTGACCAAGGCCTTTGAGAACGTCAGGAAAGGGAGAAAGGATAATGTCTTCACACACACACAAGTTTAGTGCACACTGGTCTCGACACAGAGGGGAGACTACAGCATGCTGCAACGCCCTCTTGACTCTGGAAAACAGACAGAAAGTCTGTTGTCTTCACACAAACCACACACAGCCACACATTTAATGCACACTGGTCTCGACACAGAGGGGAGACTAGAGCATGCTGCAACGCCCTCTTGACTCTGGAAAACAGACAGAAAGTCTGTTGTCTTCACACAAACCACACACAGCCACACGTTTAGTGCACACTGGTCTCGACACAGAGGGGAGACTACAGCATGCTGCAACGCCCTCTTGACTCTGGGAAACAGACAGAAAGTCTGTTGTCTTCACACAAACCACACACAGCCACACGTTTAGTGCACACTGGTCTCGACACAGAGGGGAGACTACAGCATGCTGCAACGCCCTCTTGACTCTGGAAAACAGACAGAAAGTCTGTTGTCTTCACACAAACCACACACAGCCACACGTTTAGTGCACACTGGTCTCGACACAGAGGGGAGACTACAGCATGCTGCAACGCCCTCTTGACTCTGGGAAACAGACAGAAAGTCTGTTGTCTTCACACAAACCACACACAGCCACACGTTTAGTGCACACTGGTCTCGACACAGAGGGGAGACTACAGCATGCTGCAACGCCCTCTTGACTCTGGGAAACAGACAGAAAGTCTGTTGTCTTCACACAAACCACACACAGCCACACGTTTAGTGCACACTGGTCTCGACACAGAGGGGAGACTACAGCATGCTGCAACGCCCTCTTGACTCTGGGAAACAGACAGAAAGTCTGTTGTCTTCACACAACCCACACACAGCCACACGTTTAGTGCACACTGGTCTCGACACAGAGGGGAGACTACAGCATGCTGCAACGCCCTCTTGACTCTGGGAAACAGACAGAAAGTCTGTTGTCTTCACACAAACCACACACAGCCACACGTTTAGTGCACACTGGTCTCGACACAGAGGGGAGACTACAGCATGCTGCAACGCCCTCTTGACTCTGGGAAACAGACAGAAAGTCTGTTGTCTTCACACAACCCACACACAGCCACACGTTTAGTGCACACTGGTCTCGACACAGAGGGGAGACTACAGCATGCTGCAACGCCCTCTTGACTCTGGAAAACAGACAGAAAGTCTGTTGTCTTCACACAAACCACACACAGCCACACGTTTAGTGCACACTGGTCTCGACACAGAGGGGAGACTACAGCATGCTGCAACGCCCTCTTGACTCTGGAAAACAGACAGAAAGTCTGTTGTCTTCACACAAACCACACACAGCCACACGTTTAGTGCACACTGGTCTCGACACAGAGGGGAGACTACAGCATGCTGCAACGCCCTCTTGACTCTGGGAAACAGACAGAAAGTCTGTTGTCTTCACACAAACCACACACAGCCACACGTTTAGTGCACACTGGTCTCGACACAGAGGGGAGACTACAGCATGCTGCAACGCCCTCTTGACTCTGGAAAACAGACAGAAAGTCTGTTGTCTTCACACAAACCACACACAGCCACACGTTTAGTGCACACTGGTCTCGACACAGAGGGGAGACTACAGCATGCTGCAACGCCCTCTTGACTCTGGAAAACAGACAGAAAGTCTGTTGTCTTCACACAAACCACACACAGCCACACGTTTAGTGCACACTGGTCTCGACACAGAGGGGAGACTACAGCATGCTGCAACGCCCTCTTGACTCTGGGAAACAGACAAAGTCTGTTGTCTTCACACAAACCACACACAGCCACACGTTTAGTGCACACTGGTCTCGACACAGAGGGGAGACTACAGCATGCTGCAACGCCCTCTTGACTCTGGGAAACAGACAGAAAGTCTGTTGTCTTCACACAAACCACACACAGCCACACGTTTAGTGCACACTGGTCTCGACACAGAGGGGAGACTACAGCATGCTGCAACGCCCTCTTGACTCTGGGAAACAGACAGAAAGTCTGTTGTCTTCACACAAACCACACACAGCCACACGTTTAGTGCACACTGGTCTCGACACAGAGGGGAGACTACAGCATGCTGCAACGCCCTCTTGACTCTGGGAAACAGACAGAAAGTCTGTTGTCTTCACACAAACCACACACAGCCACACGTTTAGTGCACACTGGTCTCGACACAGAGGGGAGACTACAGCATGCTGCAACGCCCTCTTGACTCTGGGAAACAGACAGAAAGTCTGTTGTCTTCACACAAACCACACACAGCCACACGTTTAGTGCACACTGGTCTCGACACAGAGGGGAGACTACAGCATGCTGCAACGCCCTCTTGACTCTGGGAAACAGACAGAAAGTCTGTTGTCTTCACACAAACCACACACAGCCACACGTTTAGTGCACACTGGTCTCGACACAGAGGGGAGACTACAGCATGCTGCAACGCCCTCTTGACTCTGGGAAACAGACAGAAAGTCTGTTGTCTTCACACAAACCACACACAGCCACACGTTTAGTGCACACTGGTCTCGACACAGAGGGGAGACTACAGCATGCTGCAACGCCCTCTTGACTCTGGGAAACAGACAGAAAGTCTGTTGTCTTCACACAAACCACACACAGCCACACGTTTAGTGCACACTGGTCTCGACACAGAGGGGAGACTACAGCATGCTGCAACGCCCTCTTGACTCTGGAAAACAGACAGAAAAAGTCTGTGTTGCCTTCACACACACAGACAAGTTTAGTGCACACTGGTGATATATTTTCTCAATCTGGGGTGAACCAAGGCAATGGCACTTGAGGCAAAAGCGAGTAGAGAAATTCAAAAGTAGAGCCTTTACTTATTTCTACCTTCAGCCGAAGGAATTTCGCAAAGAAGGCTGCACGGTTTTCTGCCAAGTGAACAAGAGCTCGACACAGAGGAGACTACAGCATGCTGCAACGCCCTCTTGACTCTGGAAAACAGACAGAAAAAGTCTGTGTTGTCTTGCTGTACAGTTTTCTTTTTGTTTTTATTGTAGCACATACATGTATTCAAGTGTCATGCATGCTTTCTGATAAATAAAAAAAAGTAGCAGCATGAGAATGGTGTTCAACTGCATGGTACCCCATGCAAACACCACAGACACACCATTTGCCATAATAACAATACATACATATAACGTAACATGTTATAATATGCCATATATATATATGCCATAATAACATACATAATAACAATGCTCTTTATTGTCTTTGTCGTCTGTCATCATGCACCATGTTAGTCAGCAATCATAACCCATGTTACATCCCCATCCTCAAGATACATTGCACAATAACGTTCGTGCAAACCTCAAAGAATACAATAAATGTGACGATTTCCATATAACGTAAATAAATACATTCCAATCCATGACCTTGCATTACTTGTCAAGCCCCTCTTCAGGGTTCAGACACTGTGTCTAATGGTTCGGCAGTCCAAGCTATACAAAAGGTAACAGGCCAGGATGAACTCTAGAGAAAAATATGTTTTTTCCACGAAGTAATTCGGAATCTGCTCTGGACTCAGAAGCACGGACTTGACAATGCAGCAGAATCTAAGGGTGCTAGCAGCGACGAGATGAAAAGACTGAAGGAGCAAGTTGAGAAGCATGGTACAGCAATACATTGCGATATAATAGAACCGCACTACAGGAAACAAGTCGCTTCAGCGCATAGTCAGCCACACACACCGACAAGTTTAGTGCACACTGGTGATGTATTTTCTCAATATGGGGTGGACCAGGGCAATGGCACTTGAGGCAGAAGCGAGTAGAGAAATTCAAAAGTAGAGCCTTCACTTATTTCTACCTTCAGCCGAAGGAATTCGCAAAGAAGGTTGCACAGTTTTCTTCCAAGTGAACAAGATCTCCACACAGAGGGGAGACTACAGCATGCTGCAATGCCCTCTTGACTCCGAAAAACAGTCAGAAAAAGTCTGTGTTGTCTTCCCACACCGACAAATTTAGTGCACACTGGCGATGTATTTTCTCAATATGGGGTTAACCAGGGAAATGGCACTTCCTGCAATGCCCTCTTGACTCCGAAAAACAGTCAGAAAAAGTCTGTGTTGTCTTCCCACACCGACAAATTTAGTGCACACTGGCGGTGTATTTTCTCAATATGGGGTGAACCAGGGCAATGGCACTTCCTGCAATGCCCTCTTGACTCCGAAAAACAGTCAGAAAAAGTCTGTGTTGTCTTCCCACACCGACAAATTTAGTGCACACTGGCGGTGTATTTTCTCAATATGGGGTGAACCAGGGCAATGGCACTTCCTGCAATGCCCTCTTGACTCCGAAAAACAGTCAGAAAAAGTCTGTGTTGTCTTCCCACACCGACAAATTTAGTGCACACTGGCGATGTATTTTCTCAATATGGGGTTAACCAGGGAAATGGCACTTCCTGCAATGCCCTCTTGACTCCGAAAAACAGTCAGAAAAAGTCTGTGTTGTCTTCCCACACCGACAAATTTAGTGCACACTGGCGATGTATTTTCTCAATATGGGGTGAACCAGGGCAATGGCACTTCCTGCAATGCCCTCTTGACTCCGAAAAACAGTCAGAAAAAGTCTGTGTTGTCTTCCCACACCGACAAATTTAGTGCACACTGGCGATGTATTTTCTCAATATGGGGTTAACCAGGGAAATGGCACTTCCTGCAATGCCCTCTTGACTCCGAAAAACAGTCAGAAAAAGTCTGTGTTGTCTTCCCACACCGACAAATTTAGTGCACACTGGCGATGTATTTTCTCAATATGGGGTGAACCAGGGCAATGGCACTTCCTGCAATGCCCTCTTGACTCCGAAAAACAGTCAGAAAAAGTCTGTGTTGTCTTCCCACACCGACAAATTTAGTGCACACTGGCGATGTATTTTCTCAATATGGGGTTAACCAGGGAAATGGCACTTCCTGCAATGCCCTCTTGACTCCGAAAAACAGTCAGAAAAAGTCTGTGTTGTCTTCCCACACCGACAAATTTAGTGCACACTGGCGATGTATTTTCTCAATATGGGGTTAACCAGGGAAATGGCACTTCCTGCAATGCCCTCTTGACTCCGAAAAACAGTCAGAAAAAGTCTGTGTTGTCTTCCCACACCGACAAATTTAGTGCACACTGGCGATGTATTTTCTCAATATGGGGTTAACCAGGGAAATGGCACTTCCTGCAATGCCCTCTTGACTCCGAAAAACAGTCAGAAAAAGTCTGTGTTGTCTTCCCACACCGACAAATTTAGTGCACACTGGCGATGTATTTTCTCAATATGGGGTTAACCAGGGAAATGGCACTTCCTGCAATGCCCTCTTGACTCCGAAAAACAGTCAGAAAAAGTCTGTGTTGTCTTCCCACACCGACAAATTTAGTGCACACTGGCGATGTATTTTCTCAATATGGGGTTAACCAGGGAAATGGCACTTCCTGCAATGCCCTCTTGACTCCGAAA
Source organism: Ornithodoros turicata (assembly GCF_037126465.1). Lineage (NCBI taxonomy): Eukaryota > Metazoa > Arthropoda > Arachnida > Ixodida > Argasidae > Ornithodoros > Ornithodoros turicata. The sequence goes on from NC_088201.1 coordinate 1,105,792, forward strand.
AACAGTCAGAAAAAGTCTGTGTTGTCTTCCCACACCGACAAATTTAGTGCACACTGGCGGTGTATTTTCTCAATATGGGGTGAACCAGGGCAATGGCACTTCCTGCAATGCCCTCTTGACTCCGAAAAACAGTCAGAAAAAGTCTGTGTTGTCTTCCCACACCGACAAATTTAGTGCACACTGGCGATGTATTTTCTCAATATGGGGTTAACCAGGGAAATGGCACTTCCTGCAATGCCCTCTTGACTCCGAAAAACAGACAGAAAACAGACAGAAAAACGATGAAAGATGAAAGTCACTGAAAAGGTTAGCCAGCTGTAGGGATCGAACCCACATCTTCTGGATTGCCGGTCCAGGGCTCTACCAATTGAGCTAAGCTAACACGCCTCTCCAGCGACTTTCGGGGTGCGTCATCTGAAGGGACGACAAACCAGCCACTCACTCTCACTCACCCTCCTTTCACTCTTACATTTTTGCTCACTCATACACACATTCATACGACGGAAATCGACGCAAGCGGCACCTGTTGAACAAGAGATAAACTGATGTTCTGAGGCTGGAACAACATAGAGGGGACAGATACACACAAAGCCTCAAATTGCCTAAGAAATCAACGATGAAAGATGAAAGTCACTGAAAAGGTTAGCCAGCTGTAGGGATCGAACCCACATCTTCTGGTGCCCACATCTTATGCTTGATGACATGAGCATCATGACACAAAGAGCAGAAAGTTTGTTGGCTGTGTGGACTGTGGAAGCACATCACTACCAAGAGACACAAGGAATCTACAGATGCCATTTGGGTATTTTCTATATAGAGGAATGACGGGCGAAATGCTTAAAAGCCCTGTACTGACTCAATCCTGTCCCTGGAGGACTGTGGTCTTCACGTCGTAGGCATTATCTGCGACGGGTTATTAGCAAACGTTTCAATGGCACAGCTCTTCGGATGCAATATCCACGAGAAAAGAAGTGAAGATTTCAGAACATCGTTCCCTAACCCTGCAGATGCATCCAGGGTGGTGCATGTGATATTCGATGCATGTCATGGCCTGAAACTGCTGCGGAACCTTCTTGGTGATAAAAAGGTGCTTAGGTCCGATGCTCATGGGGTAAGCATTTATATATGGTGTGGGCAAATGCAGTATTTGTACCACGGGCTTCCTTGTCTGATTACAGGTCATTCGATGGGAGTACATAAAGAGAATCCACCAAGTCCAGGCTACGGAATGTCTCTGGGCTGCAAATAAACTCACGAAGGCCCACGTGAAACTCTACAATCAACAAATGAAGGTGAAACTTGCCGCTCAAACTCTTAGTAGGTCTGTGAGCAAAGCCTTAAGGTTTGCTAAAGCTGCGAACATCCCATGCTTTGTGGGCTGCACCCCAACAGCAGACTTCATTGAGGACATTGACCGGTAAGAATATGTTGGCACCTGCATGCACGTGGTACTTCCCTACCCTTATTCTTTTAGGGCCTTTGGCACATTGAATTCAAGGAACCCCATGGCTGTGGGATCAAAGGGACCACTGTGGCCCACCACCTTTGACTACAAAAAGAACGGATATGCTTGTGGCGCTGAAATTCGACAGCGGTGAAGCAGTCTCAAGGTCACAGTCAAGGATGTCGGTGATATCACTGGCATTCACGCTGAAAAGCGTAGCAGAGCTAGCAGACAACCTACTCACACAGCAGCTATGCCAGTATGTGATATTGCTGAGGGGATAACATGTGAGAAGTAGTTTTTGCTGCACTTCATAGAGGGGTGTTGCACAGCTAAATTTCAACTGCTTCATTGCAGGTACCCCCGGCGTCGGGAACTTGGCGCCCCCATCGCCTTGCAGCAGCCGCAGTAGCCCCCTCCTGCACTCACGGTTGGGTCGCCGCAGGAGGGAGACCCCCACGTATAGCTGTGCGTGGCTTTTCCGTGTCTGGGGAAAGGGGGACCCTGGTGGTTGAGCGGAGGTTGTTTAGGACCCTTTGGGGCCCCTCCGGAAAAGCAACACACCGCTTTGGCCGCTTTTCATTACTTTCTCTTCCTTGGTCTCCTTCCTTCACCTTCTTTGGTGGCAAGGGTCAACCTTGGGCAGTCCTTTCACTCTCCAGAAGCTGCACTAGGGTATAGTGCAGAGGCAAGTGTCCCTCAGTTGGGCTCGATGGTGGGCGACACACCTGCTGCATTGAACATACCTCTATATTTTTATGGATACTACAAACTCCAAAAGATCTGATCGGCACCTAAAACGGAGACGCACCGAGGAACGATCATTGAATTTTTTCGACATAAGTTCTCCAGAGCCATGGTTTGCAAAATTCCTGATCATCCACTCAGATATTGAAGCAAAACCATTGTCGAAAGTATTTCCGTTTATAGTGGCAAGGTCACTTGAACAGGTGATCGGAAAGTCCTTTCAGGCAAAGAAGTTGAGTACAGGGGATATTCAGGTCGAAGTAAATAACAAGACACAAAGTACAGCACTCCAGTCATTAAAGAACATCAGAACGATACCAGTGTCCATCACAGCACATCGTACACTCAACACTGTCAAAGGAGTCATCTCTGAAGATGAGCTTATCGATTGCACAGAATCGGAGGTTGAGGAGGGTTTGAAAGACCAAGACGCCGTCTCCGCAAAGCGAATAGTTATGCGTAGAGACGACAAGGAAATACCCACAAAGCATATCGTCCTTTCCTTTAAATTGCACCAACTTCCTTCGAGCATCAAAGATGGGTATGTGAACTGTCATGTGAGACCATTTATCCCTAATCCTGCGTTTTGGCCACTGTTCTCAAGTGTGTCGAGGACACCTGGTGTGTCCCAAATGTGCAGGAAAAGAACACGCTCCTGAGTCGTGCACTAATGACCTCCATTGCGCAAACTGTGACGGTGGCCACCCAGTATATTCTCGGTCCTGTCGGCGTTGGAAAGAGGAAAAAGAGATATTGAAAATCAAAACAAAACAGAACAGAACATATCTTACAAAGCAGCAAGAGCACAGCTCGACTTTAACAAAAAAGGCAGCTTTTCCGACGTGGTGCGCAGGGGAGTGGCGCCACTGAGTGTGTCTATGGAGTCCGTGGAGACGCAGACCTGTTTTCCAGGTCCTGAGCCTCCACTCGACACTCCCCAACAAAAAGCTGGAGACACTCAGGTGTCCCCAGCAGAGGTCAGCCGTCCAACTGGCCACAAAGAAGCAGCCATGGCCTGCTCAAAGGTCGATGGCGCACAGTCAATTTGGGGCGTTAAAGCCACCTCCCAAAAGGGCTTACAAAGTATGGAGGTAGATGATGACGACAAAATGTCACAAAAGTCATTATCAAGCCTCCTTGATACACAAGGTAAAGAAAAACGGGAAAAAGGCAGAGGAAGAGGTTCAAAGACTGGCGAACTGCAGAAGCAACCCCTGCGAAGGGTCCAACCTCCCTAAATGGAACAGGTGTTTCTTAGTCGGCGTAACCAAGTGCTGCGCTCCATTCTCCTTCTCTTTGGAGTAGTCATTATTATGAACCACTTCCTCCAGTGGAATTGCCGTGGTTTGTTTTCAAACCTGGATGATGTTCATGATCTTTTCGATACTTACAATGCAGCATGCTTTTGTCTCCAGGAAACTTACTTGAATAGAAGCGCCCCAACTCCTTTACGCAGACACAACATATTTCGAAAGGATCGAAATGATACAAATCGCGCATCCGGTGGTGTGGCGATTGTCACACGAGCATCTATTCCAGCCAAGGCAGTTAATCTTGCTACAGATTTGGAGAATAGTCACCATTTGCTCCATTTATCTGCCGCCAACAGCAAGCATTACAGAAAAGGACATACAAGATTTATGCAGCCAACTACCAACCCCTTTCATTCTCTTAGGCGATTTTAATGCGCACAATCCCCTCTGGGGTAGTGTCTTTTGAATACAGGGGCACCTACATATGTACATTCCGCTACACAGTCCTTCTCATCATTAGATTTATCCCTGTGTAGCCCATCTCTTTTCGGGGTTCTAGAGTGGTCAATAAAAGAGAATCCATTGGGAAGTGATCACTTTCCAGTGGTATTGAAATATCTGCCTCAAGTAGATATCTTGACAACGTGTCCCCCTAGGTGGAAACTGGAGCAAGCCGACTGGACCACTTTTTCTGAAAAATGCGACCTGTCTTTAATCCCTGTTGATAGGACGACAACTGACGAAGCAAACCATGTCATTACCAATGTCATCCTTGACGCAGCAACACAATGTATTCCTATAACTGGTGGAACGAGGAGTGTGAGGAAACACAAAAAGCCCAAAATGGTGCGTGTGCGAGAGCCAAGGCCAGGCCTTCTAAACTTATTTGGGATCGCCTTCATAAGATCAGAGGTGTACACATGAGCCGCGCTACCCCTCTTTTAGTAGTGAATGGTCAGCCATGTGAAAGCCTACAGGAACAAGCCGACGTTCTCGGTGAGCATTTTGAAAGCATTTCCTCTTCCTGCAACTACAGCAGTGAGTTCCTTAATTTAAAGAGTAGTGCAGAGAAGAGGAAAATTCCAATGCATTCTGGAGACAATCTTATGTATAATCAACCTTTCACGAATATAGAGCTTCATCGTTCCTTAAGTGTACAAAAGCAACTTCACCAGGCCCAGACAGGGTGATGTATTCTATGTTGAGTCATCTGTCTGATGCATCTAAAGAGGTTTTACTCAAATTTTTTAGCCAAGTTTGGACCCAGTGTGCATTACCCTCAGCCTGGAAAATTTCAACTGTAATTCCTCTGTTAAAACCCGGAAAGGAACCTTCAAGCCCAGCCAGTTATCGACCAATCACTCTCACGAGCTGCATCGGCAAAATGTTTGAGCGTATGGTCAATGCTCGGCTGGTCCATTTCCTAGAGGAGAACAAATGTCTTTCTCAACTGCAGTGTGGTTTTCGCACGGGTTGTTCCACAACTGACCACCTCGTCCGTAGACAGCACTGCCTGTCGGTGTTCTTCGATCTTGAAAAGGCGTATGACACCGCTTGGCGGTATGGTATCCTATAAGACATGTACTCTTTTGGGATTAGGGGATGCTTTCTTAGGTGTATAACAAACTTCCTCCAAAACAGGACATTTCGAGTATGGCTTGGAACAACACTATCCCGTCCCTTCATCCAAGAGAACGGGGTGCCGCAGGGATGCTTCCTTCAGGGGTCCTTAGCATCACCCTGTTCCTCGTGAAAATCAATTCAGTAACTAGCATAATCCCACCCACCATGTCTTATTCACTGTACGTGGGTCACATTCAGGTTTCTTTCTCTTCCACGAATCTAGCAACATGTGAGCGACAGGTGCAACTAACTTTAAATAAGCTTCCAAAATGGTCCCATGAGAATGGATTCAAGTTCTCCCATGAGAAAACGGTATGCGTTCACTTCTCAAGGGTCAGAGGACTATTTCCTCCACCTACTCTTAAGTTGAACGGACAGAACCTCACTATTAAAAGCGAACACAAATTTCTTGGGGTCATCCTTGATAGCAAACTGACATTCTTATCCCACATCAAGAACCTTAAAACTAAATGCATTAAGTCCCTAAACCTTTTGAAGGTGCTGTCCCACAAATCTTGGGCTGTCTAGACTGGACTATAGATGTGTTGTTTTTGGGTCTGCTCGGAAATCTGTCCTGAAGATATTAGACCCGGTGCATCACCAGGGACTGTGTCTGATAACTGGAGCTTTCCGCACGTCGCCAGTGGAAAGCCTATATGTTGAGAGCAATGAATGGTCGCTGGAAAGAAGAATATTTTACTTGAGGGTAAAAGGGTAACCCAGCCATTTCCTCTGTTGAAGGCACACGTTTCAAGCAGCTCTTTCTTAATAAGCCCAGCGTTGTTCCCCCATTTAGCATGCGTGTTCTTCAGGGATGCGAGGATTACAATTTCCCACATAATGATTTCACCGTAGTACAGGCTAGTCCACGGGTCCCGCCCTGGCAATCTCCTCCATGTTTTAATCGTTCTCTGTCTATATTCAAGAAACATGACACACCACCCGTCGTGCTCCAGCAGGAGTTCGAGTCCCTTAAAGAAAGTCTTGGGCAGCACAGACCTTTTTACACTGACGGTTCCAAAACACGCACCTCGGTCTCATGCGCAATGGTAACCGATGGACGCACACAGTCACATCGTCTACCTCACATGCTCTCAGTTTTTAATGCCGAAGTATACGGAATAATCCTCGCACTGAACTACATCTTAGGAAGTCACCCCAAGTCGTCAGTCATTTACACAGATTCTCTTAGCTCTTTTCAAGCAATAGGCAACATAGTGATGTCCAAAAACCTCCTTGTGCAGAAGGCACAGTGCCTTGCTGCTAAGGTAAAAAAAAAGGGCCTTTCTTTGACATTCTGCTGGGTACCCAGTCATGTGGGTATAGCCAGGAATGAACTCGCTGATGCAGCTGCTTTTTCATCTGAGGTCAGTCGTTTTGATGTACCCTTTCAAGATCTCCGACCTACACTTATGAGGGCCATAAATAACAAATGGCAACAGCACTGGAATACACTGCGCAGCAACAAACTTGATCTAGTTAAGCCCACCATTGTAAAACGGACAGAAATTTTTAAGTCGTCTTCATGAAGTTGTTTCTGCCAGGCTGAGGATTGGGCACACGCATTTGACCCACAGCCACCTCCTCCGCAATGAAGAGGCTCCGCATTGCATGCAATGCAACAAGACGAAATCTGTCCTTCACATGGTGATTACATGTCCATCATACGATACACACAGACTTGACCATTTTCACGAGCTGTACACATACCATACACCTCTACATCCCTCCCTTTTGCTGGGGGATGAGGCTCTTTTACCATTTCAACGGGTTTTTAACTGCATTGTAGTTTTAGTTATTTGATTTTTATGTCATTTGATACTGTAACTGTAAATCACTATACTTTTAACTTGTACTTTTATTACCTTTGTCTTGGCGCATTATGGCCTTCGTCGCTTATGCGCCAGGAAAACCTGAATCATCATCATTGCAGGTACCTGTGCAGATATCGCCTGAGCCAAGACCACCTTGAGATGTTTCTCTCCTGCGTTCGTCAGCGAGGTTGCTGGTTGTTTTTCTAATTACTCCTCATTGCATATGATTCTACTATGGCACTGTTTGACAATGGCTTCCATTCCTGCTTGCAGCCTTTACAATGCCACTACCGTTTATTGTGAACGAATCTGAACATACAAGAATAAAAGGCCTTTGTAACACTCCTTCCTGGAATTGTGCTGGACAGGTACTTCTGTAAATACCTCCACCTGCTGTGCGCTACCATAGATGCTTTACATATTAGCAACCTGATTGCATGATTGCTTGCTTTGCCCACCAACTGGAGCGCAACATATTTGCATATACGCTGCTCTGTCTGGAATAAATTTTATTTATTTACCATTCCCACATCATTTACACCACTGGCGTTAAATTAATTGGGCACGAACACGCTTTGGAACATTCGTGTGAGATGTTTAACTTGCCGGATACGGGCTAGTACTAAAACTACATTCGTCGCACAAGAACACTCACAGTATTGGTAGAAGATATCACGAAGAACACACTCAAAATTTCCGACATTATGGACTTTTCAGATCCGGTTGCAGAAAGCTATGCCAAAGCAGCGCAAAAGCATGTCGTCTTAGCCCATGACTTGGCCACGTATGTAATCACTGAAGCTTCTGGCACACTCAAAAGCGCACAGTCCGTCGTACCATAGCCTCCTGTGTTCATAATGTAACGAAATCACGCACCCAATGCTCTTGATCCACCAGCTGATCCACAAAGCACCACAAAACACGGGTATGGCTCGGATTGATCCACCATCGCCTCTCTAGTTTTTTTACTATTTTACTATTACTATTTTACTATTACTATTATACTAAGCTATTTTACGCATGAATTAGAAATGGCGGCTACCAGAGGGAATTCGGAGAACGCACCTCTAGCCCGCTATCAAGACCACAAAGTCCTCTAAACATGGCGCCTTGATTATACACCAGAAGCAAGCCTTTGGCACGTAGATGGTGTCACCCCTAGTTTCTCCTCTAGTATTTGTAGTAACTCTATGATCCACCCAGGCCCATAAGGAGTGGCACGCAGTTGAGAATTTGTATGACTACAACTCCACCACGTGCACAGCCTGATACAAAAGGGCGCTGGTGTCCCTGCAAAGTACCAGCAGTCTCAGTATATGCGTCCGCTCTTGTTTGATGCTAGGATGTTACTCCAATGGAGACCATTGTACAACCCCAACAGCAAACAAACGCTGCTCTTGCAAAAGGATACAAAGACAAGTGTAGGGCATGAAAAAAGTGCCTAGTTCAACTTTGAAGGCAGTACTCAACAACAAACTCGTAGGTTCATGACGTGATCTAAACTTCCTCGGCATGTTACAGCTAATTTCTGCACACATCATCTTCAAGGTGCATATCCTGTGCCATGCAAATAGAGGAGTGGTTACATAAGCGCCGACTGCGGGGGGGCGCGGGGGCCCTTGCCCCCCCGGATAATGAACTAGAGGGGGGCGCCGCCTCCCCCGGGAAGTCCCGCTAAGAGACTGACACCAAACCTTGGGGCTCGGCGAGCCCTGGTCAAAAGAGCGATGAGGCACCAACCCCGAAAGTGCATCTTGCAATTTGTAAAATATGTATCCGTCCACCATACTCATGATCACAGTAGAAGGTGAGGCGAAGAAACACAGAGGATGACACAACACATAGCCTGAATTTCGCCCAAATCAATGAAACGAAGCAGTCGAAAAGGTACCAGCAGCTGCCAGTGAGGTGTAACGGTAGGATCTTTGGAACGCATATCCATTGGGAGCGGGTTCAATTCCTGCTGCTCCATTTCATTGACCATATTCATTATATTGCGTGCATTTCGTGTCAAACACCGAGGATTCAATGCATTTTTTTCCTTTTGCACTCAGTTTTCAAAGGAGTAATGCCTTCAGTTGTGCACAAGTTCACTGTTTACGTTCTCTCTGTTTTCTCTTCTTTTTTTTTTCTTCTGTTCTTCCTTCCTCTTATTTCTATACCAGTTCTGCATACATCATAGGATCCCGCCAGCGTGTGTGATTCCTCAGCTTCAGTTTTGTGTTTTTAATTCCCTTTTCTTTCCTTCTTTTTGTTTTCTTTTGCATTCTTCTTTCCTTTGCCTTTTTTGTCTTCCCCTTTCACTTTTTTTTTTTGAATAACAAGCCGACATCCATCTTGCTTACTGTTCCTTTCTTTTTTTCTTTTCTTAATAAACATATCCCCCACCCCACCCAGAGTACGGTACTTACTTCGCGGTGCACCCTTGCCCCCTCCGGGAAAATGAAAACTCGCCGCCTCTGAGTGGTTACATTGTGAGGAGATTGTTGAAAGAATCAGTCAGAGAGGTGTGTTTCAGATGATTATTTTTTTTTTTTTTTACCTTTGAGATATTTATTGTTATTCCATGACAGTGTACACTGATTACTAGGGGCAAGCCCTGTTGAACAGTCCAAGACACAGTCAATGCAAATGTCTTCACAGTTTGAGGGGAACAGAAATGCCAAGAACACACGTCAAGTATAAGAAAGAAATAGCAAAGATATTGCACAGCAGAGACATGCAAACAATCAAAAAGTAATTGCATGTCACCCTACGTATAAGTCCCGTTTGTTTGCATTTTTGAAGGATACAAGATTATTGTTGGAACAAAGGCGTAGAGCTGTGTTTCTCAAGCTGCTGGTCAATGCGGGACCCCCCCCAAATGAGCCTTGACTGGTTATCAGCCTTCTTCTGTGGGGGGTAATGGAGGGTCCAAGAAGACATGCGGTATGCCTTGCTTGCATAGGTCAAGGGTCACTTACCGGAAAAGTTAACTACCCAAGCACGAAAGGAAGAATGGACCGAAATTAGTGTGGTAAGTAGGAAATCGGAATTAATTGTGCTCATGCCTGAGAGAAGAGTGTGCGGTAAAGGGGAAAAGCAAATGAGACACACTCATCAGTGCCCGCTTCTGGGTCAGGAGAAGGGGTTGAAGGTATATGTGAGGCCATAAGTGATAAGGGCGTAGACCCCCCTACACCCCCTAACTTTTCCACTAGTGCGTCCCCTACAGGGGGTGCCCTTGCGATTTCACCGTTTAGGCACACGTCTGTAATGACGTAACTACAATAATGACCCCCTCCCCCCCCCCTTTTTTTTTTTCCAACACCCGTCCGTACTCGTGATTCTGGGCAAACGAGCTTCAAGCGTAAAGACACCAAGCGCAGTTCTCCTTTTAACAAAATGAATATGATGTTGCCACCGGATATTTTCATGGAGCACAATGCCCAGAAACCATACCATGTGTACTTTTTAGTATTTCTATGTCTCCACCCAGGCATATTGCCATTTCTGTGTTCTGATCCTCATGTCTGCCTGTCCACCAATATACAGCACCAACTGCCAATTTTCGGTTATTCAGCGTCGTCTCCATCTACAAGTGCTCCTTGCATTCATTTTTAATCCGTTGCCACATCCTTTCTGCTGATCCGAGGAATCCCTCTTCGTTCGCCCTCTGCTCTATTTAAGCCTTCCCATACATATCCTTCTAGAGTCGGGGGGGAGTTCTTCACCCCTTAGGTGAGTCTCTCCGAGCATGAGCATTCTCATACTTTCCGATTCCAGTATATCCTTCAACTCCATCCACCTTGCATGTTGAGGAAGCCTGCTTTGAGGTGGTTACGTTGCTTGTTTTTCCTCCTTCCTTTTGTACGCCGTCGAGTCCTCTGCTGAATGCGTCGTCTTTCTAGTTTATTGCTTAGTACTTTCTCCAGCGTCTCTGAGGGAAATCGTGTATCCCTCTGTGGTCTCTCCTCGCTGTCTCCTGGCACATGCGCACGAGAAGTAAGCAGACGACGACAAGGAGGCGGCAAAGAGCGACATGTGACGTCCTCGCATGCGCATGCGCAGCGCAACTTATTTTTCTCTCCCGAAGGCCAAGTAGCCCCATGTGACTCTACTATCCCCATCATCGCGCCCAAATAATCCAATCCAATCCAATCTGACTCAGTTGGCGTTCTGGTGGTTGTGCCGTTCTTCCTACTCACACGTGGGTACTCGTTCGAAGTGGAACGCCCAGCATTTCTGTACAATGAGTGCTCACCTAACTCAACGCCTGCGAGAAGCAGAGGAGTCTTTGGCTCGTGAAATAAGATTAGCGTCGGTGGAAGACTCCTGGAAAGAAAATGTAAACTACCTGACTGCCGTCACTGAAGACGCTGTAAGAATAGTAGGAACGCATGAAGCGTCACAACGTTCCATTGAGACCGACTACATGAACGGTGAACGATGTGCACTGAAAGAACTACAGGCGATAGACTGCTACTCTGCACCACGGCCTCGTGAAGTCCACGCGTCTCCTGGAAAGCACCCTCTTCAGGTTTCAGACACGGTGTCTAACGGTTCGGCAGACCAAGCTATGCAAGAGTTGAAGGTTGGACTCGAGGGAAAACTGCGTTTTTTCCACGAAGTACTTCGGAATCTGCTCTGGACTGAGCAGCACGGAATTGACACTGCAGCAGAATCTCAGGGAGCTAGCAGCGCCAAAGTGAAAACACTGAAGGAGCAAGTTGGCAAGCTAGATGTAGCAGTGTATGGCGACCTGATAGAAGCGCACTACAGAAAGCAAGTCGTCTCTGCGCATAGTCAGCATAGAGCCCTGACAGCGGTGTTACACAAGTTGGAGGAGCAGAACAGCAGATTAGTCTGTCTCGAAGCGCTACAGCGATACCACCGCGAGACAGTTGAACAGCTACTCAGCATTATGACTGGCGCTCACGAGGTTCTCAACTCTGCGAAAGAGAAGTACATCCTTATGTTGTCACACCTCAAGGAGGCCAAAACCAAAGCAGCAGCGACACCAGTGCTCCGTTGCAACTGGAGATGGGAAGACAATGGTGCAGAGCTTGAGGAAAACCTGAAGCGGTTCCAGAAAGATTTGCTACGCCTTGCAGACGCCGTTGAGGCAGAAGATGCCGACGAGACATCACGCAGAATGTCATTGACCAAGGCCCTTGAGAATGTCAGGAAAGGGAGAAAGGAAGAAATGTCGAGAGCTGTCCCATTCCTTGAGCAGGCAAAAGCATTGCAGCAGGTGAGGAAGAAGAGAGTAGAGAAATTCAAAAGTCGAGCCTTCACTTACTTCTACCTTCACCCGGAAGAATTTGAGAAGAAGGCTGCACAGTTTTCTTCCAAGTGATCTCAACACAGGGGAGTGTGTGGGAATGCCCTCTTGACTTGGCAAAACAGACAGAAAAAGTTTGTTGGCTTGCTGTACAGTTTTGTTTCTTTATTGTTTATACTGTAGCACATACATGTATTCAAGTGTCAGGCATGCTTTCTGATGAATAAAAAAAAAAAGTAGCAGCATGAGAATGGTGTTCAACTGCATGATGCCCTATGCAAATACCACACACACCCACAAGTTTAGTGCACACTGGTGATGTATTTTCTCAATATGGGGTGAACCAGGGCAATGGCCACTGCCCCATTCCAGAGACTGAGGAAAATGACAACAAAGGTAGTACTGCTAGTGTGTCGAGCGGCTACAAGCAGGGACCGGAACTGAACCGCAAAAACGGTTACTGGTTCGGGAATCTGTTCAGAGGTGAAATCATTGGACCGACTTTTTTTCACTCGACTGAAACTGTTATCTCACACCTTTCTCTTTAAAACGTGTACGGTGAGCGTAAGCTCGCTTTCATGTAGCAAAATTACTGCCCGTGAACCGGTTAAACCGGGACCGAAAAATAACGGTTCCAATCCCAAACCGCTGACAGATTTTTTTGTCTGTGTGTGTTCTCCCTGAGTGGAACCCGAACCGAACAGATATACCTGAACCGGTTCAAGCTGATAATTTCGGTTCAGCGGAGCTAAACCCGAACCTACAGGAGGCTATGGCACACCAACAAGCGCGCTGCTTTAGTAGACGCAACCTTTGTGTGTGTGCACGTTTTTAATTTTCTTCACTTGTGAACGTATTTTTGGGATTTGTCCTCTATCAAAAGGCATTAGGTGCACGGAACTCTACTCTACAGAAACGAACATTTCATAATTTCCCATCGATTCCCCGCGGAACCTATAAGTTTTTTTTTTTTTTTTCCTATTATTATTTCTCTCGCCTGAGGCACCACTTGTGGAGCCCGCCCTGATGCTAAAGGGTCTAGGCGTACCTGAACCTAAAACCGCTAGATTCCTAGCAATCATGTTCTGATGTTTTGAAATCCGAAACTGATGTTGAGCGTCAACGTCATCATCATCACTATCACTCGGAGGGGGTTCACGTGTGTAACGTGTGTGGGGATTCCGATATGTTCTCAAAGACAGTTATTATATGGTCCTCGGTTGGTATCGGTGCTGTGGTTGTGGTGTCGTTAGCGACGACTGCACTCATGCGGAAGCGAAAGCGTGCGAAGATCAAACGAGTTATTGATACGGTAAGAGCTTCCTTTTATGAGGCGTGAAATGAACCCTGGTAGCTCTATCGATAATGGTTACCGACTTTAGACCTTGCTTTGCTCGTCTGCATAATCGGTGGGGCTCATGACAGATGCCGAACTCTTTGGACATCAGTACGCTGCGTTCTGAAAGGCACGACACTGTGTGCAAATGGGCACTCACCATTAAAGCAATTGAAGATATCTCCCGCTTATTCTCTACATTGATTCTTGCGTCTCCTCCAAATATCCCCCGCGGTGTTTCAAGGGGCTGATTTGAGAGGCCATCAATCACCAATTAATCCCACTCTTTTTGTGTTGGAGTTAACACGTTTCTATGAGAAGAAATTTTAGTGACTCTCTCTCTCTGAGAATTTCCTACAAACAGCATAACATGGATTTCACCCCCGCTCTAATCTGCCAAAGGCACCTCTGCACAAGGTCGAATAGGCCACTCAAGTATTGTGCATCCATTTGGACCATGAATGGATGGATTCGTAGCGGCATCCCTGGCGGGCCTCTTTGTAACGAGGGTCCAGCATTCGGTAGTCCGAGATGCGGACAAGCTGATGTCAGAAGCAGTGTTGCCGAAGCAGTTAGCAGAAAACTCGCTAGAGAGGCATAAAAAGTCCCCAGATGTCGCTAGGTGAATTTGGAGTGTTGCTAGAAAAAGTTGCCAGACATAAAATTGCTGCGAACCCATTTTTAAGAGCAAGCTTTTCCCCTACAATCTGTCAACATCGGTTTCTTGACATAATTTCCAATGTTTCTGCTTGGAAGAATATCATATACACAGGCAAGCTGGTGGCAGAAATTCATCGTAAGAAAGCTCGAGTATGAGTGGAAAAAACACAACGGAACTCAAAATTTGAGTTATGTGTGTCTTCTCTGTTTCTTCCTCTCAAACTCAAACTTTCTTACGATGGATTTCTACTTGTCTCGGTTTCACACATCAAGTGCAGCTTCTGCGTGCACTCCTTTTTGTTTATACAGTGAAACCTCATTAATGCATACCTGGAGGGGATGCAAAAAAACTATGTACTAAGTGTTACATGAAAGAACTGATGTTCTGAGGCTGGAACAACATAGAAGGGAGAAATACATACAAAGTTTCAGTTTGCCCAAGAAATTAACGATGAAAGATGAAAGTCACTGAAAAGGTTAGCCAGCTGGGTTAGAGTCCTACAGCTTGGCTAACCTTTTCAGTGACTTTCATCGTACTAAGCGGTAGTACGGCTTAACCAAAACCTCAAAATACAAGTCCACGTACCTGTCTAATGGAAGAAAAATGGAACATGTTGGACAAAATGAGGATAGATACCACCGTTTATTCACTTTGCAATAAGATAGTCCGTTATTTTTGCTTCGTACCGAGGCGGCCTTGCAGCAATGATCACCGCTTCAAATCCACCAACGTTACTTGCGAGCTGTTCAAGAAGTCCCCGTTTTCTGGTAAACTGATGGATGGTATGGATGATGTCCAGTTACCCCTTGGTGTTCACGACACAGGAAGAAAAGTACGCATTAACCGATATTGAAGCTACGGGTTAAGCCGGTAGCAAATACATTGCTTTCAATGGGAGTTGCGACGAGGATTCAGCACAACATGTTAACGAGGTTTCACTGTACAGGGTGTTAGATGAAAAAACAAAAGGGTTCTGTCAGCGCCACGCATGACGTGCGGGGCATCTGATGGGTCACCTGCACGAAACAACTGTTGTTTGAGCCCAAGTCGCTAGATTAGGCGCTAGACAAGTATATTTGGCCGCTCACCTGCTCTGAAAGCCGTTAAATCTGGCGACAAAGTTGCTACAACTGGAACACTGGTCATCTCACGAGAGAGAACTAGAGCCCCTGTGGAGACATACTCCACCCACCAGCAACCATGCGGCAACTGGAGAATGTCTGTTCGAACCCAACTGATGGTGTCTTTTCTTTAGCCGTTGTTTAGGACTATGGTATTCGCATGTTTGTGTGACTTAGGTTAAAAAAAAGAAAAATTCTCAGCTGCGTCTGCAGGACTTGAACCCGCAAACGAAATCTACCACGCCATTGGCAGTCACGTGGCAATGCTCCCCTCACTGATTGGCCGGCGCACGAGCAGCTCGAGTTGCTGGAGGTCACGGGTGTCAGCCGACTGCCAGCAACTCCAAGATTGCTCATAGTTGCTGAAAAAAGTTGCCCGTGGGGGATGTTTAATACCTCTGTCAGACGGGCACATATATGGCCTTTAGGGTTACGGCCTTCAGCTCTGGGAAGCTGACAGACGGTATCCGTGAAGGCATTTTGCTCATGATGTCCACATCGATAAACACATCTGCAAACGTTGAATGTAATGTAGTGAAGTGACATGTTTTTCACACTGAGAGTGCACAAAAACACCGTCTGGTTGGTATTTCGACAATTTTGAAAATACAACAGCAAACTACATTTGCTTTTAAGTGATTTTGATCTTTTTTTTTAGTGGCGTCCGACTTTTTGGATGCAGACGACACGGTGCGATGCCGCGTGCAGTGGTTCGAGGGTGTCACTACAAACTGAACACCCAAATAGACTAGATAGAAAGCGAAGCAAAGTGCAAAAATGCAACAGAAAAGCGCAAAAAAAAAAAGATGACAGAACATTACGTCACGTAAAAAAACATTTTATTTCTAACTGAATTAAATGTGCGAAATCCTGCTTATGGCATTCTGTGACGAGGCTTGGGCAGTTTCGATGGAATGTCGTGAACTGTCTCGCGGTAACAGCGTTGCCCTTCTATCTCAGTTTTGTCGCAAAGTCCGTATTGTTGACCGCCTGGCAAGGAGTTAATGACAGTATGCACTTACGGCCGTAACCGTTAAAGCCGTAAGTGCGGCTGTCTGACAGGGGTATAAGGAGGTTGAGGAGGTAGCTTTCCTCATTATGACTGTCATAATTAGTATTACCGCAATTGTGTCAGTGTTGTTGGTATTTCGACGAATCACACTTATGTATTTTGCGACCGTTTAATTTTGAAGCCTCGACAATGCAGGTGCAAGAGCTCGGAAAAGCCAGCGTTCGAATGAAGGACCCCGATCACGTTGAAGAACTGGTCTGTAGGTTAATAAAGGGTGGAGCCAAGAAACTGCAGGTACACGGGAGACTGAGTAGTACCAGTGTTGAATCTCGTTTTTTCTTCTACCATCAGGTAATAACAGACTTTGATAACACAATCACGAGGTCTCACCTAAATGGCAAGAGGTGCTGCAGTACCCACTGTGTAGTGGAAGATGCCAGCATTGTCCCTAAGGAGTTTCGTCTTGAGGTATGTCTGCTCCACACACTCGAGTGGGCATGCAAGGAAGCCGTGTATTGCATTGGATTGTATAGGGAACATTTATGGACAATTCCTTACTCCAAGAAATTCTATCTATAACAATATTTTCTTTCTTTCGTTTCTCTTGTAGTAACGTCCTGTAATAGCTGTCACTGACAAGTGGTAGAAGGGTAGTGCCCTAGTCAAGCAGCTTCGTGCTGCTTTTTGCATTTAATGACTGAATAAATAAATGAAAATATCTGAGCCGAGCTTCCTAATGCCGTACGGAGCCAGTTAATTAAATGCCACAGATGAAGGTGTTCTTACGCTCCCATAAAACGCACAATCCGGTGACCAAGACATAAGGAACACACAAAGCCCCTACTGAATAGCACACTTTTGACACGCAGGCAAAGAAAATTCAAGAGACGTTCTACCCCATCGAGATCGACCCCCACATGTCGATGGAAGACAAGATCCCTTACATGGTTGAATGGTGGGTCACTTCTGCGCAAGACAGTCGAGGAAGTTTGTTCGCACACCGCTCAGAAACGGCGTAAAATGTCAAACGTTCTCCTTGCTTTACCCCTGTCAATGGGACTATCCGTCGATTTGTATTGAGCCCGAATTCGCAAACATTTTAGTGCGCCACACTCTATCGAGATGGCAGCACACGTTCGAGACGCGCCAAACTTTAATTTATTAAAAATCAACGGCTCAGCCTTGTCCCCTAAGAAATACGTCATTGACTAGATCTTAAGATGATAGTTTAGAGCGCTCACATGTCCTGTGACTTCTGAAGAAGTGATTCCCCCTTAAGAATAACGAGTGAATCAATCAAATTTAATTGAGCTGTTGTCTGATGTATCAATGCTACGTGAGACATCTTGATATTTAAGTCTGATACTCCATGGCAATAAGCAGGCTTTGAAAGCATGCCAGCTTTATCGTATTTCTCTCAGCTGCTTACCAGTGAAGCGTATTGTTCAGGTACAACAAGTCTCACAACATCCTCGTGAAGAGCAGAATCAACAAGGCAGACATCCCCAAGATGATCGAGGAGTCGACTTTGATGCTCAGGTGCGTCTTTTTTCCGCGTGGCGTTCTTCAGCAGGCCCCCTCTGGCGAACATTTCGCAATGTTGTGGGGAAAAAAAAGCATCGAAATTTGGTTATTTGTTGTACTTCAGGGATGGCTGTGAAGCATTTTTCGAGATGTTGCACGACCACGAGGTTCCAACATTGGTATTCTCGGCGGGGCTTGGCGATGTCTTGGAAGGGGCCCTTCTGCGCTCCCAGTGCATGTACCCCAATCTCAAGTTCTTATCCAACTACATGGAGTTCGATGACCAGGTGAGTTGATATCGCAATATACGGGGCGTTTCTACTAGGAAACCGCATCAGTTGGGGGACTAATTAATGGAGATACTTCGATAAAATTTTTATTATCTTTAGGGAGCACATGATGATAACGCCTGATCTGCATTTGATCCGCTCAAACTACTGATGAGGCACAAAAGTTGTCGCAGCGCGTGCACCTATGCCCTCACTTAACGTCACAAAAAGACGTCACACTGCGATTCAGGCAAACCCTTATCGTGGCATGTTTCACGATCTTTTTTTCTTCTTTTTTTGCTTTGAACGTCGGCACTACACATCGGCGCTTATCATACCAGTGAAGGGCAAGAGCAGGATGAAAGGAGTGATACGACGAGCGACTGCAAACGCAAGAAAAGAAAGCAAAGAAAAAAATTACGGACGACCACCGAAGGTGTTGCAGTTTCCAGCAGCAGCCGACGCTCGTGTTGTTTTTATTTTGTTTCTGATTCCTTACTGCCGTATTGGCCTCCACACCTGACGCAGTTGTTCGTTTAATTATCGTGTCGCCTGTTCAGTAGGGACGTTTCGAAGGTTTGCGAGAGATTTAGCAGGTAGGAACGTCTTTACGATAAGAGTTCTGTGAGCAGGGTACGCCAAGCACCTGAGCATAATAATTGGAGAATGTTCGTTGACCTGTTTTGTGCCCCTTTAAAGGGGCCGTAAACAGGCCACCTAACATTTCTGAAATAATGATACCCCATGAAAGAACGCAGATCATAATACCCGAATGTACATTTCGTTCGGCTCTTGCCAGCTCATTGACCCCATATATCTGCTTTCAAAGATGAGTAACCAGCGAGCCTCTCTCCACCACGCATACGTCACATGGCTACGTAGCGTTTTGCCGTCCAATCGGGGGCCGAGCTGCGCACATGACGTTTCAAATTACCAGCCAATAAACATACTTCGTTATCAGTTGTGAATCGGAGCGCTCAGTTTGTTTGTGTGAAACGACGTTTTGCGCTCCGTGGTTCCGAAATTCAACGTCATGACATCTTCAACATCTTCCGGCTGGCGCAAACGTCAACAGTTGGGCTGCTATCACATTACGCTATCACATGACGACATGATTCGAACCCGGGTTCCTCCCAGTCACGACGTGACATGGCCAGCACGCTACTGTACCACGCGAGCTGGTGACGCGATGCCGCGTGACTCAAACCAAAGTACGGCAACCCAGTTGTCGGAACCATTCGAAGATGACGAAGATGTTCCATCACGCACCTACCTAAGATTCCGGAACTGTAGTCCCGGATATTCATTCGCGCTCGTTGTGTGCTGCGTGCTACTGCCCAGAAAACGTAGTGTGCGTATGATACGTAAATTAAACGCATTTCATTTTCAGTTTGAGGCTGTAACTGTTTAGATTTTGAATAGAAGAGGATTCATGTTAATCTAGTCCAATTCCGCATTTGAAATAAAATCATACGCTGAACACTCGATCGTAATTGGTGAGGAAAGCGCTACGTCAAAATGACGTAAAGTTAGAGCGCGGGGCGGAGCTAAAATGCGAAAGAGTGCAGTGAATATCTCATCCGTATGCAAGCGCCTTTTGTTTGCGAGCGTTAGTAATTGCAAGGAGTTTTCACTGCATAAGTTTCAATAATATAACACAAAGAAATGTGCACCTTCTCTACCTGTTTACGGCCCCTTTAATGAATACAAGAGAAGGTGCTCTTCGTGTCCATCTCTTATGGTTTCTGCTTCTGACTGCCAGCACGTGTGGTTTCAAGATTCGTCCTGGTTCCAGATAAGTAGGGGTTTTACGATTTTTCAAATTTGGGGGGCAAAAATCGGGCGCTACGATCTCTGTTTGATATGTTATCAGGGAATGTTCGGGTGAAACGAAAGGCATACGAAACAAGAATCTTTCTATTTCTGCTCGGAACTGGGCGAATGACTGTCGTATTCAAACACTTGCTCGTCTTTGACTCCTGCAGGAGTCAAAACCTCTCCTAAAAGGAGAACAAATAAGTTGTCATAAATAGCCCTCTTTGCTGACGTTATGATTCACTGTTCCGACGGTTTACCGAGACGAGGATTTCGGCTAGATATCTGGTTTTACCCGAATTCTTGAAAATAGAGTTTAACCCTACAGGGGGGAAGCGTGAGTAAAAGTGTTGTGTTGGGAACTTTGTCCAATGTCAAGTGGATGTGCAGGGCAACGTAGTGGGTTTCAAGGGAGAGGTGATCCACATGTTCAACAAGAACCGCAGCCACTTGCGCAACCAGCAACACTTTGACAGGTCCAGCGTTCTGTTGCTGGGAGACTCCCTCGGAGATCTGGACATGCTCGCGGGAGAAGAAAACCACGAGGCAGCTCTACGCATCGGCTTTCTCAATGCCAAGGTAAAGCCGCACGCTATCAAACACGGCCGCTAACTTTTCTCTCGGTTTTCAGATCGAAGAACGCCTGCCGCAGTACATGAACAGTTTTGATATCGTCCTCGTAGACGACCAGACGATGGATGTCGTCAACGGCATCTTACGAAAGATACTTTACTAGGCACCAAAAAAGATTACGTATTTTATTAATATACTCTAGTATATTTATTGCCGAGTCACCCGTCTCAATTTTTCCTAGGAGAAGGTAGCACTTTGAATTTTGTGTCTTGAGACGTTCTGTACACCGAGAAAAAAGGTACAAAGCAAAGGCAATATGAACCTGCATAGCACAAACGTTGGAGGACTCCTTTGTTGTCTGGCCACTTTGCCGCACCTGCTCTTCGGGGGGCAGATAAAAACGGCTACAGCTTGTCCTCCTCTCCAAACGGCTTAAGGGTGAATCACTTCTTCGTAAGACAATAGAGAAAGTTTGCTCGCACAGCGCTCAGAAACTGCGTAACATATCGTCAAAACAGAAGTACTGGCGTGTTCTCCTTGTATTACTCTCATCAATGCCACATTTTGTAGATTTCCAGGACTACCCGTCGATTTGTATTGAGCCCGAATTTGCAAACATTTTAGTGCACGACACTCTATCGAGATGGCAGCACATGTCCGAGTCGCGCCAAACTCTAATTTATTAAAAAATCAACGACTCAACCTTGTCCTCTAAAAAATATGTCATTGACTAGAGAAAAGCTAAAAGAACGCACACAGTACCAATGTTACGATGATCGTTTAGAGCGTTGTCGTGTCCTGCGCAAACAAAAATCGCCCATAGATTTCTGAAGAAGTTTTTCCGCCTTAAAAGAGCAATGTGCCCCGTCTGTCTACATGCTTGAGCTGTGCTGCTAGCACACATCCTCTCATTCTACCGTTTTCACGAGGACAAGTATTTTTCGAAGGTGTACGGTGCTCCTTTAGAGGAGCAATGAGGCGCTACCCGTCCGTCCCTGTGCAGTGTATTACAGCTGCACAATCTGAGAAAGCAGCCATGAAATGGTCTTTTTTTTTTCTTGCTTCCAAGCTCGTTTACATTACATCTTTGGGCGGTGCCCCGGGATCATATTACGTCATGTAGTCTGCTTGTGACGATGCCGTGTACTCTTTTTAAATATTTTTTTTAAAGGTGCGCTGAACTGTTGTAGGTGTGCAGCAACTTTTTGCTTCCATAAATAAACTTAATTTAATCCAACAGAGGCCTCTTTTTATTCTTTGCAGAACACGCGACAGTATTTTGGGGAGTGTCCAGGTTCGTATGACCACATCAGTACTCACAAAGTATAATTTACTGACTTTCAAAATTGTGGTGCGAATGGGAAGCAGACAAGCTGATGATCATGATAGCAATTGATGTTCTGAGGCTGGAACCCATAAAAAGGACAAATACATACAAAGCCTCAAGTGCCTCGGAAATTAATGCTCACTGAAAAGGTTAGCCAGCACATCCTATGGTAATCCAGAAGATGTGGGTTAGAGTCCTACAGTTGGCTAACCTTTTCAGTGACCATTAATTTGTTAGGCACTTGAGGCTTTGTATGTATTTGTCCTTTCTATGTTGTTCCAGACTCAGAACATCAATTGCCATCATGTTCAACTATGGCACTTGCATCGATCCCGTCGTGTGGGATGAGCGGGTGTGTGGTTGGTTTGCCCCTTGAGATGACACACCCTTGGAAGTCGCTGGAGTGTTTGCTTAGCTCAATTGGGGACCGGCGACCCAGATGATGTGGGTTTGAGCCCTACAGCTGGCTAACCTTCCCAGACTTCCATAAACTGGGGGCTTCCTTAGTTGCACTCAGCAGCCAGCCCCCCCCAAATCCACCCCTGCCAGTACACGCTACTTTTACCGACTATAGTACCCATGTGTCTTCCCTCTTCCATCGTGACCAACGCTTTGCATCAACATGGCGTCGACAACTGGTTGACGATTGGACAATAGAGCGCGGCGAGGGAGGTCGCATGCCACGATTCAAGTTAGGTTCCTCCTAATCACGACCCGTTCCAGCGCCGGCTTTTTTGTTTCACATGTTTGCCGCAGGAGCATTTGTAGCGCTAGCGACATTCCCTACTTCAGTGGGGTGGTTGTTTTTATGCGGTAGCTTTCCAACGGATTCCTTTACATGCGCGTCAGCTATTTCTTCCTTTTTTTCGACAAACATGTCGTAATCTTTACGCACCAAGCTGTCACGAAGAGCCTCAGATCACATGCGCATGACGTATTCCGTAGTGCCCTTTTTGCGAGGCAAGATGCCTCCTCGTGCAAAAAGTGTGCTGTCATCAGAGATATTTCACTAAAAGCTTACAGTCTAACTGCGGCGATTTTTTATGTTACCCCTTAAAACCTTGTCAACATTATATTAACGTTTTGAGCAAGTAGAAAAGATTTGCAACAACAATTCACTTTGGCGACAACGAGTCAGACCCACTTATACAGTGATGGCACCAACTTTAAATTCATTTTAAACTTAAATAACGGCTTCTAGAAGCGTATCGCAATAGGAAGAGCAACAGGAACTGCTGTTAGCCTATGATCCGCTTTCACCAAAAGGACTAATATCCATGGTTGCGTGATCTGATGAATATTCCAGTGACAATAACTTCCCGGACCATAGTCAATCACTCAAGGACTGAAACTGAAGCGAATATTGCTTCGGTTACGGTTCAGTGTCAACTCAAAGCGGTTTCAGTGACAGTTACGAGGTTACGTAGGTTACGTTCGGTACAGTTACGAGGTACGTTTTAATGCTTGCGGTTACCGCTAACCAAGTAGTTGAACCTGTACTTTTCAGTTTTCTCTAGGATGTATCTGCAGGCTGCGTGGATGTCGCGAAATGAGCTACAGGAGCAAACGGGTAAAAATGAACATATAAGTCGCAGCAAATCTTATTCGAGAAGCTTAGCTGCCTCTTTGCATGGCTAACCTTGCCTTTTATATATTATAGTATATATATATATATATATATTATGAGTTGAGGCAGGGGAACAGTTTACTTTAACAATTTACTTAAAGAGTGCATATGGCTCGTGCTTAATACCTCGAGGCCGAGACACTAACTGATTCTCTCCTCGGCCGTCCGGAAACCTGAGAGCTCGCTAAGAGCGACTAGAGGTGTTCAAAATACCGGATGCCTGTCGGCTCGCGTTATCTGATCCTTGCGTGCCGATTCTGTGTGAGCTATTTGGCTGAGTCCGTCGGGTTGTACAATCTCACATCATATATATAAAAACAACCCCCTCCCACATTAGCAGGACTACACTGCAAGTGTATATTAGTAAAAACGTCTTGAACTGTTTCCCCTTTACTTTGAGGAGAAGTGTAGCCATTATATGACCAAGAGATCTACATAGTTCATCAGAAGCACGTTCAACACCACTAATCAGAGTTGTAAAGTAATACAGATATCGCATCCAAAGTTGATCGCGTTCACGCTTGAACAGTTTCTTATGATCCGGTAACTGAAGTCACACGATTCGGTTCAGGATACGGTTTCAGTTAACAGCGAACGGTGAATTGCAGATATGGACCTGGAAGAAATTTGGGTTCCAAGCGCTTCCATCCCTGTTTCAATCCATGTGCGCACTTCCACGTGACAGAGCATGATTGGCTCCGCTACTGGATTGCCAGTGAACTGATTGGGTCTTTACAGTGATACCTGTGTGGGGGTGATAGGGAACTGCACCGACATATCTGAAAGCTTGTGACGAAAACAAAGGAAAAAAATCCAGATAGAGCAGCCGGCTCAGAGTTTCCAACCCGGGTACCTCCCAGGTTGGACCAGGTATGGTGGAACTTGTTTTGCAAGGACGGAGTGGTATCAAATCAAGTACATTTTGCTGTGTGCCAGTACGAGATGCGCTCGTGTCACGCACTCAATATGCTGTACCATTGCACGAGAAAAAATGAACAGCATCTCTGTGAAGTATGCCCCAAAGCGAGCACAGCAGTCAATATTGTACATTACAAATCAATATAAACACCGAAAAGATGTACGAGTCAATACGAACACTCTGTTGTCCCAATGCAGCTTCCCGCTGTTTTAGGGAACGTGGGCAGTGCGCCAAGCGGAGGAAAGGGCAAGGAGGCTCAGCGGAGGGATTTGGAAAAGTGGCTCTCTTATTAAGTAGGTCGTGCTCCTAATGGCCAAACTCTCTATAATAAACGGCTCTGTGCGGCGCTCGGGCGATGATGACGATTTGAGTTTTATTGGCGCAGCGGTAACTACGACCATAATGCGCCAATACAGTGATTGAAACCATCAATGATGTAAGAAAATATGATTCAGTGGTTGATTAAAAGGGATGCAAGGATTCGGTTAAAACTAACGCCTAAAATAAAGCTGTAAAGCTACGATACATAAAAAAGAACATGTTAAAAGCAATGGATGGAGAGGTAAATAGTACTTGTAAAACTCAGGAAAAAGACTGAGTTTCGTACAATGGACATGCGATGAGGATGTGGAGCTGTGCACGCCACACCGTCCTCCCTACAGAGGTGGTAACCGTGTGTCAAATGGGTGTGCCCGATCCCAAGTCTTGCAGAAATTGTCAAAGACACACGATTTTCCTATAGTGGGTTGACTAGATGGAGTTTATTCTCACGTTGTGTATGGCTATTTATGCTTCTCAGAAGTGGTGGACTGATGTCGCGAGAGGGTACATCAAAGTGGCTCATCTCAGATAAAGGGCAGCATTCCCGCACCGCGTTTAAAGATGGCCAAGTCAAGTGGAGCGGGTGTGGGCCGGCGAACACGTCAATTTTGTAGTCTGTTTCTCTTACGGTCAAAATGTGCACTTCTGAGTAACTGAACTTAGCATACCCGACGGAGTTTGCTGATTGCCCCAGAACTCCGATGCAACGCTTAAGCTGGATTCACAGACCACGACATGCAAGTCCCAGCACGTTTCCAGCCACTTTTCATCCTGCCAATCGGAGCGCTTACAGAGGGGTTTGTTTGACACCTCCTCGCACAACAGCTATACCACGTGGGGAACTTTTCTCCTTTTGTGTTTGGTGGCAAATTTATTCTCACGAAAAGTTGTTTCGTGTCAATGACTACCTGGGAATGTACCACAGAACCAACAAAAATCAATGAGATTTTGAATGTGACCATGTGCGTGTTTGTCACCAGCAGGTAAACAGGTCTCTCGCTTCTTCTGCATCTGAATTAGGGACTTTAGTCTCAAGTGACTGTAGACTCAAGTCACATCGTTGAGCCTGGATTTGATAGCTTTCTTCATCTCATCGTTATCCTAGGGCTGTGCTGACGTATTAAATGTAGCTGCTACATTGTATCATGTCTGTCACTTCGACGATTGATGATGCCAGCAGAAATGGAAATTTCAACGGAGAGCACAAGCAGTGCACGTACAATCTTGACATAGCAACATGAACGGAACGCATTTGCACGTTGGCGGAAAATGAGTGTGTGGCCACCTCCTCTTGGCCACGCCAAGTTTTGTGGTATTAGTAGAAAGTCATAAAACACCGCATGACATGATCTGAAGCAGTTGAGTTGCATCAAGTTAGGTCATGGTGGACACCATGTCATAATGATCGTCAGTAGTCATAAAACATGACACTGTTTGCAGCAGTAGTTCCATAAAATCGACTCTTAACACACCATGAAAATAGTCACGGAATGTATCCATCGGCTGTCATGAAACACCGCATGACACAGTTTAAAGGAGCGGTACTCCCGAAAATCAACTCGTAGCACATGTGATGAAAATAGTCATGGAATGTCAGTGACTGTCGGTAGTCGTCAAGGATATAAAAGTCTGAAGCAGTAGTAGTCTTATAAAATCGATTCACTGTACATACAATGAAAATAGCCACGGAATGTCAATGACCGTCGGTAGTCACAAAACACTGCAGTAGTAGTCCCATAAAATCAATTCATGGAACTTATTAAAATAGTCATGAAATGTCAATGACTAAAAGCCAGCATAAAACACTGTACGACAATGCAAAACCCAGGGGTCGTTGGGTCAGTAGTCAAACTCTCGATACATTGGCGTAAACATGAGTGTCTCAGTCTCGACAATTTCCACAATGGAATACACATGGAATGCATTTACGTGTGTTGGATGGATTAAATTGAGGAGCACTTGGATTAACTCGAGTGAACGATGAATTAAAATTAGTGGGAAAACCTACAGGTCTGCCCCAAAAGAAAATCGACCGAAACCATCCAAGCAGAACCAATGAGCTACTTCACATTTGGTGAGGTGCATTTATTTGCGCACAGTTATTTACTTTTCTTCTTCTTCTTCTTTGGTGGAGCCTCTTCTGCATCCTCAGCTTTCCTCTTCTTCTTCTGCTTCTTCATTTGTTTGACCACAGCAGCCGCCTACAACAAAACCCTCCTCATTATACAGTCTTCCTCAAAAGGGAATTGCATACCTCTTGAACAGCATCGGTCATAACGTCCAGATTCTTACGAGGGATGCTGCCGGTCTCGTAAAACGTCAGCCGGTCCTCCACCTGTTGCTTCAGTTTCTCACCAAACACACACGTTGGGATCTCTGAAAAACATCTCAAATGGGTGAACCCAAGCAGACACTTGGGGGCTTAAAACGTTTGGCGCGACATATTTCCCGTTGAGCGCAATCCACTGACTACAAGCTAGGTAGCAGAAAAGTGCTTCTAATTAGTTGAAAAGGCACACTTGGAAGCAAAATACGGACGTACTATATTACCCAATTCACCAAATTGGGGTAACTATTAGAGCTTCACAAATATTCGCAATTTTCGAATGCGAAACGAATATCTGAAGCTGTTGGAATGCTATTCACAACCTACAGTAAATCCTCCAATGCTGGACACCTCCCTACCTCGGAAAACTCCCCATGTGCGAAAAGATTTCATTGCACAGGCAGGCTCCCATTGAAACTACATGGGGACGAAATTCTCTTATGTCTGACACCACCCTGCCCCGGAAGCAGAACTGGACAGGGTTTCCCCTGCCAAGTCTGACGAAACCCTGGCCAAATTACGCCAATGTCGGCCCATCTTTACACAAAAAAAACCCAAACTGAGCCCTTGATTTTCGCCTCCCCCCCCCCCCCCCCCCCATACCGGTCTCAGCATTTTGTTGTTTTAGTGTTTAGAGTACAAAAAACGGGTGCACTTAGTCTACATTGTAACTATTCTCTGTGTGAGCACTCGTGACCAACGTCACAGAAATACTTTCAGCGACTGGATCACGTCATTCTGCACTCCTCAGCCGACCAAACCTGGCTTTATAACAGCAAAAACACACTGGGGCATAGTGATGCTGTTGTCTGCTCCTGCCGTGGCATTTTCCTAGCAATTCGCCTCTCCAACTGGCTGCTCGCCACCTAGCGTACCCCAGCAGAAGCACTCCATGAATGATAGTAACGGCGGACGATAGGTATCAATATTTCGCGCCTACCCAAAACTGCTGCAACTTCTCTTCGCATGCTATGGAGCTTCCCGGCTCACAGAACTCAAACAGCGACAGCACCGTTCAATTCCACATCGCAAAACTACCGCGGAGAAAAATATTCAACGTCGAGAAGGGAAAGAGGAAAAAGATACCATCGGGGGAGCAGCGTGAATGAAAACAACGAAGACAGCGGGGGAAACTAGAGTCACTAAATAAGCTACGCTTCAGAGTATCGACACCGAGTTCCAAGAGCGAGCATACGTCATCTTGTTTCCACGCCACGCGCACGATGCCATCTATCGTGCGCGGATGAAATGCTCCTTTCATTTACAAGCAGCAGTTGACAGCCTTGAGCTCACCTTGACATCTTCGGGACGCTCTGGTGGACAATACAATCATACACGGTTCTCCATGCCACAGCGAGCATTACATTGGGA
The DNA here is from genome assembly GCF_037126465.1 of Ornithodoros turicata. Lineage (NCBI taxonomy): Eukaryota > Metazoa > Arthropoda > Arachnida > Ixodida > Argasidae > Ornithodoros > Ornithodoros turicata. The sequence goes on from NC_088201.1 coordinate 1,134,138, forward strand.
ATCTTTGATCCTCAAACGGGGATGATACCGGTGTCGTGCGGAAACAAGACGGTGCTCCTACTCTCCCTTGGACCTCACCACACGAGGGACATTCCCCCAGAAGCGGAAGATACGTCATAGATTTCTGCTGTCACGTGAGCGCTCAACGTCGTGTCTTCACGTACACTGCTAACTGTGGAGAATATCTTGCTACAGATATTCCGTAGCAGACGACAGGAAAACACGCTGACGGTATTCCGCACCGTGTGAATGCTCAACATAACACGGAAGCAGTGTTTTCACTTTTTCTTCCACTGTCGATACTCTGAAGCGAAGCTCATTTAGCGAGTGACTCTAGGAGAAACCACGCGTCTCGTGAAAGAAGGCACCAAGCTGGGCGACACGAGTGCCTCTACAGGTAGATGGAGAGGCGAATAGTAAATGGAATTTTGTAACAGACGCCAGAGGAGCAATTTTGAATCTAGCTGGAACGGCGAACACGGATCTCACCACTGAAACAGTCAATTCTGGATGCCAAGGAGCACTTGTTGGCCAGGTAGCGAGAGATGCGACCCTTGTTCTTGGTCCCCGCACGCCCGATGAAGGTAGAGTGGAAAATTAGCCCATATTTGGGGGTATTTCCTCGCGTCTTGAGGGCACTGAAATCATCCTACCATGAGAGCCCAGTTGCACCAAGCCCAGCGCCTCACTTACCGAAACAGCGCCTTCTCCGCACCCAGTATCTGCACCGTTGATGCCGGGTACTTGGCCAAGTTGGTCAGACTTCCCGCGTGGGATATTAGCCTGGCCCCAACCTGAAAACAGTCGCCGTCAATCTTTCCGCTAACCAAGGGGCAGAAAAGCTTACTGTCTCCCCGATGAGCGTCGCCAAGTTTGGAGCGATTCCCTTCATCTTAGCCTCGAGATACTCCATCAGTTCCTTCCTGTACTCCGAGAGGGAGATAACCCTCGTAGCAAACAGCTCAATGTTGCACAAGTCCAGCGGGGAGATATCCATGCCTGGAAAGCAGAGGGGAGCACACTCATCATCCAATCAAATGCTGCGAAAGGCCACTTTGGATGGTTACCCATGGACGAGCGTGCCGCTTCGACAACAGCCTCAGCCTTGGCCCTGTCCATCAGTAGCTCCTCGAGCTTATCGAGGCATTCGTCGTCAAGATCCTTGCGGTTCTTAATCAGCATGGTTGCCTTGGCGTACAGGGCATTCTCCGGCACCAACTTGACGAGCTCCGGAAAATGGTACGAATACCATTCTCGGATACGCATAGTGAACGTGTTGATGTCCTTGTCCAGCTGATCCAACAGGGCAATGCTCTGGATTATCATGTTGTCGATCCGATTCACGTTGAACTTGACTTTGGATCTGGAATAACTGTGGCCCAGACCCAGCTGGGCCTTGTGGGAAGACTGCTCCGTCAAACCCTGAACCAGCTTGGCAAAGTGCAGTCGGACACCTGGACAGAGAGGCCTTTGTTCCACGCATAATATGACTTTGGCGAGACTTACCCCTGAGGATCTCGGGCACGATGCCCGTGTGCTGGCACGGGATGCCCAGCGACTCCTGAATGGTCATTCCCAGTTTAGAGTCGCCCACACCCAGCGAGACCGGATGCTTTTTCGAGCCCTTGGGCATGTTGCTCTCGAGGAACACTTGCAGGTCATCGTGTACTACACCTGAAAGCAACCGCACTTTTGCAACCATTTATGGGAAACCCGAAGCAATTCTAACCCTCCGTGATGCAGTTGATGTTTTCCAGGGCATTGAGCGCAGTCTTGAACGGAGAAAATGCGACTAACTGCACGATGCTCTTCAACTTGTTGGCGTCTAGGACATTTTTTTCTACCTCGGGCAGGACAGCCTCTTGAAATTCTTTGACGCGGAACAGAGCGTAGCCCGCGGCGTGCTCAAATAGCACATGGAGCAGAGACTAGAAATAACGGGGGAAGGATGATTAGATCCCCCCCAGACCACACAAACAATGTCTTATCTTCATACGTACACTTGTACCGAAAAGTGTCCTTTTAATAAAATAAATTAAACTTTAATAATAAACAGGTATACAAGGTGCATTATATTACTGCAACTTAGGCAGTGAAAGCTCCTCGCAATTACTAGCGCTCAGAACCAAAAGGCGCTTGCCAGCATTGTTGAGTGGCGAAGCTGGAAAGCACTTTTGAGTTTTGACGCGATATTTCTGTTGACTGGCAGTGATATAATCAGTCTCGCTTCCTGCACCCCGCAAATGACAGACACCAGAAAACTCGTTTTATTGCTGCTTTTGGTTAACACTTCCATAGTGGATAGTGCAAACTCGCGTTGCAAAGAAGTCAGTCCTATAGTTAAAGTAATATTTTGAGTCTGGAGAACTACAACGGCGCTGCCAGGGAGCCACCCAACACACCATTGTAGTGGCACATATATGGGGACCCCCCCTATAGTCATCCCAAAATTCTGCTCCCCCCCCCACCACAGAAATCATGTGAGAAGGTCCTCATAGCAGAAGATGTTACGCGAGTAAATAAATCAAGTGGCTCCGAAAGGCCGACTCTACCTCAGTTGGCAAAATCATTCTCCACTCCACTGAACGTACGATGCAGTGTACGTGGTGGAAATGGAATTAAAAGGAGAACGAAAGTGGCGAGAGAAGCGCACAAAACAGCAATGTAAGAAAGCTCCTTCCCTCTGCCATACAATAGTGAGTCGCATTTTTTATTTCTGCATTTCGCCCTTTCACTAGCAGACGATTCTCGGCAGCCAATAAAAAGTGCAGACGGACTCGATGTCACGACATGCCAGGAGTAACACGGATGCCGTCGCTGCGCAATCGTTGTGAACATTCTTGTAAGCAAATTTTCGCGGGAAATTTGCATCAAGATTCCCGAGGGTAGTACGTTCCTATCACGAAGTAAAAGACTACGTTCAAAGTGCCTTCCATGCCGCTTTACTTAATCTGTAAAGCTGTAGAAGGCTAGAAGCTGAAACAAAGATAAATGCGCAATACTTTTTTCTGTCATATATTTGCTGTCGTTTGCCGGTGTTTGTCGTAGGAGTAGCCGGTGCAAGTTTTGCGAGTATGAACTTTGTTTGGTTGCAGTCTGTCAACGAACGCAACACTTTAGGCTACGTACGCGCGCAAATATTTGCGTCTGACTTTCGAATCCATTCGATGCAACAAATAAATGCGTATTTTGTCCAACATTTGCCTAACTTGCTTCGAAATACTGAATAACGAGCGTCTGGCACGAAAACCCATAAAAGTCGATGGCAGCAAGGGCCGGCCAAAAGGCGAGCCAAACTGAACGGTTCATTTTCATTGGTGGCATGTCCAGTGTTGCCTGAATTCTCGAACTATGGTTGCATTAAGTAGTCATCCCAGGGTGCTAGTGTTTCGGGCTCCACTCACTTAACACGACACAAGCACCACTCGTGCACCTGGGAGTGCGAGACTCCGAGCCGCTTCCCGCACCCCTCTTTTAAAATGGGGGCTTCGAAGCAGACGACAAGCACCCAGGTACTAGAGATTTTCCGTGATGTACTTCCTGTTGAGCGCTAGCAGGACGAGCTTCACTAAACTGCAACATTTATGTAAGTGTTATCATGGACTTATATTAGTGGACAACTTCCACATGGATATCGGCAGTTATTCGCGGGAAATGTGGTGCTTTAATGCCTTCACAGTACACACCTCCTACGTCTGCTACAAACTCTCCATTTCACTTGTTGTTACAAGTGTAATAGAACCGAACGAAATCGAAACCGAAACTGGTTCTACGAACGCACAAGCGATGCGAACGAGCGGCAAACAACACTGGAAGACACCTCAGGGTGGGGTAGACGTGCCCTGGACCGTCTCTGTATGATGTTCTTTCTTTAATTAAAGTTAGTAATCCCTAATCGACCAGTCTCTGCCATTCTGTCTCCGAGGGGAGCTAACATTTCAGAAGTGGGATCAACAAGTCACCGAACTGTACGTACGTTCCGATTAATTGCGATCATCTTGGACTATGCCATCAAAAGGGAAACATCGCACACAAGAGACGGATGTGGACTCTGAACCCGACAGCAGACGCGGCGCCGAAGGACCGACTTCGAACGTTTCACAGGTGCATGACGACGTTCAAAATCCTTCAGCAGCTTCGGGAGTCACATCATCCAACATGAACTTGCAAACTGTTGATTTCGTCGCAGCCGTGCAAGCTGCAGTTCAGGCTGCTGTGAGAGAAGTCGTAAACAGCGTGAATGCAACTGAGCGCACTACGCAGGGTGATCCGGTTACCCGACACCTAGCTGCGGAAAGCGGGAGGCTCGTACCGGCATTCAACCCAACAACAAGCACTTCGCTTACAACCGAGGAATGGATTCGGAAAGTTGATGACTTGGCAGGAGCGTACGACTGGAATGACAAACAGAAATGCTGTTACGCTCTTCTGAAACTTCAGGGTGTCGCAAAAACTTGGTACGATGGGGTGCCATCACCCTTCAACACATGGGATGAATGGAAGGAAGAACTTTGCAAAGCATTCCCCGATACCGCGAGTGCTCAGCGCAGATTTCGAGAAATGGAGTCCCGAAGGAAGATGAAAAATGAATCCCTCGAGGAGTACTACTACGACAAACTGACAAAAGCGCGACGTTGCAACCTTGATGACCGCGCCTGTGTTGAATACATTAAAACAGGACTGACGCTCAGGTTGGGCAAGTGCTCCTTTCTTCAAGATCAAGTAGACTATCTTGGCTACGAAGTTTCTGCCAGTGGTATTCGGCCTGGAAGACGGAAGTTGGAGAGCATATTAGACTTTCCGAGACCGAACGATGTTCATCGCGTGAGACAGTTCCTTGGACTCACAAGCTATTTCAGACGTTTCGTCAAGGGGTTCGCTACCGTGGCCGCGCCTTTGACCAAACTGACGGCGAAGAATGTACCTTGGGAATGGACTGACGAACAGGAAACAGCATTCCAAGCACTGAAGTTAGCCATCACAGAACGACCAGTTCTCGCACACTACGCTCATGATGCAGAGACTGAGGTCCATACTGATGCAAGCCAGGACGGCCTGGGTGCAGTTCTCATGCAAAAACAAACTGATGAGAGATTTCATCCTGTGGCTTTCGCTAGCCGACGAACCACAACAGAAGAGAGAAAATACCATTCTCATGAACTCGAAACCTTGGCAATCGTCTGGGCTCTAGAGAAGTTTCGCGTCTATGTCCTTGGAATCAAGTTCACCGTAGTGACTGACTGTAATGCAGTCCGCTGCACCATGACGAAGCGCAGTTTGCTGCCACGCATTGGACGATGGTGGTTGCGCTTACAGGAGTTCAAGTTTGACACGGAGCACCGACCGGGATCATCTTTGGCCCATGCGGACGCATTAAGTAGACCGCCTACCGGAGATCCAGAGACGTTGGAGCCCGTAAATGGAATGATACTGGCTACAATGATAACCGAGGACGACTGGTTAGTAGCCGCGCAGGCAACCGACTCCAGAATCAGAGACCTTAAGGCACAGTTAGAAAAGAGAGATAATCTCTCGAAAAGTGACCTTACAGTGCATTCTGAGTATGCTCTGAAGGGACAAAGAGTGTACCGAAAGGTGAACGAGAAGAATCAACCAGAGAAACTGCTATGGGTGGTACCTAGCCACGCTCGATGGCAGGTCGTAAAAAGATGCCATGATGACTTGGGACACTGTGGGCTTGATAAGACTCTGCAGAAGCTAAAGGAAAAGTACTGGTTCCCGCGGTTGAAGAGGTACGTCAAGAGGTATTTGGCATGCTGTCTCGAATGCCTCTACCACAAAGTGCCTTCTGGCAAGAAGCCGGGCTACCTCCATTCTATCGGAAAGGTCGACGAACCTTTCCACACGATCCACATGGATCATTTGGGACCGTTTCCTCGTAGCAAGAGAAGGAACAGCTACATCATAGTAGCCGTGGATGGATTTACAAAGTACACCGTCCTACGCGCAGTGCGGAGCACAGCTGCAGGACAAGCTGTACAGTTTCTCCAGGACATCGTTGGTCTTTTTGGCGCCCCTCATCGTGTCATTACAGACCGAGGCTCCTCGTACATTGCGAAAGTGTTCGAAGATTTCTGTAAGAAACACAGTATCAGCCACATTAAAACGTCGACTGCAACGCCAAGAGCAAACGGTCAAGTTGAACGAGTGAACCGTACAATCACTTCCTCATTGGCTAGCTCATGTCGAGACACCGACAAAAAGGACTGGGATGACGTTATGCTGGAGGTCCAGTATGCAGTTAACAGCACCATCCATAAGGCGACTGGAAGAACGCCGTTTGGACTTTTGTTCAACTTTCGTCCTAGACGATTCAACGGCGATCCGCTTGATGACAGCCTAAAGGAGACCTTTGATGACGACATACTGCAGCGCCGAAAAGCAGCACTTGCAAATATCCGGGCTGACCAGGGTAGACAGAGAAAAGCGTACAATCTGCGAAGGCGAATACACTTCAGCCTGGCGATTTGGTTGTCGTACAGCGAGATCCTCCTCCGAGTGGAGAATCGACAAAGTTGTCCGAGAAATACAAGGCGCCCTACATCGTATCCGAGGTGCTACCTCATGACCGCTACCGCATTGGAAGACTTGCCAGAAAACCAACGGACAAGCCGTTACTACACTGGTGTCGCACCTATCGATAAACTAAAAAGATGGGTCGGAGATGACCTCAACAGTGATTCAGAAGACAATCCGTCCGATCGGGAATAGGATGGCCGAATTGTAATAGAACCAAACGAAATCGAAACCGAAACTGGTTCTACAAACGCACAAGCGATGCGAACGAGCGGCAAACAACACTGGAAGACACCTCAGGGTGGGGTAGACGTGCCCTGGACCGTCTCTGTATGATGTTCTTTCTTTAATTAAAGTTAGTAATCCCTAATCGACCAGTCTCTGCCATTCTGTCTCCGAGAAGAGATAACACAAGGAGAAGTCTCTTCTAACATTACTATAGGTTCAAACCCAGGCAGAAATTTGAGCTGCAGTCCCAAATGGATCCATTTGAAAACCGAGCGAATCTGCTTGGAAAATAAAATGGAACCATGTTGATTTTCAAGTAGACCCACTTGGATTCCAGCTCAAATTTCTGCCCAGGAACTAAGCCAACGTGTCCTCCGTCTGTACGAACAGACAACAGGGAGAGAGAACTGTAGCGCTCCAAAGTTGGTTTTCCACGTTTAGTCGTCAATCTGGGTGTCTATGTCTTCCGATTTGAGTGCGCCAAAAGAGGGGCGCCTGCTTAGCGCAACCATGTGGAGCTGTGGGGCCTGGCTTGGCTACCACCACATATCTGGATGGATGGATACTATGGCTTTTCCCTTTGGAGCGGGCGGTAGCTTGCGCCACCTAGCCTAAAAACGACGCATTACTGAAGATGAAATTAACTCGGAATTATTAGAACTTATTCACACTGCCGGTGTTTGCATTGGAGAGAACTACATTATTCCTATGCCCCCAATCATTAAGTCGGTCCTTTGTATTTTGTACTCATTTGAGGTTAACTCCGGCCCTATCGTTTCGGAAACCCAGTGCTTCCCATAAGGTCACATCGCCCTGCGTCGGTTGAATACCTTTGCATGCCACAATGACATGCTCCGCAGTCTCCTCTTTTTGTTCACATATGCCGCATATTTTGAGACGCGAGTTTTTGTATGCAACATATCACTGTCCTTGCTTCAAACAGCATCGCACTTGCTCTAGAATTGTCGAAAATTCCAGTACAAAAAGATTGTCCTCCAGTCGACTCCCCTTTCGAAACCCTTTCTGTAGTTTCGCCCAAGCACCCCTCCATCCAATTTTGTATTCGTTCTTTTCGCACCTGCATTGCCATTCTATAGATTACCGGTGTGACAGTAATTGGTCGATATGCCCCAATAGAACTTTTATCCCCTCTGTCTTTATATATCAAGCTGCTCCACACTGCTGTTTGTAGGAGAGGCCATGTTCAACGCCATCTACACGCGAAAAATTCGGGACGTTGACGTTGGAAAATACAGGCCCAGGACTCCTGTTCTCGACAGTCACAACAGAGGCTAGGTTAGAGACAACAAAGATCACATGTCTAGCCTTCGCCGACGACGTCGTCCTCCTCTCTGACTCGCAAAAAAATATGCAGGAGCTCCTAGATATTTGCGGGAAGGTGGCCAGAGAGGACGGCCTTAAGTTTAGCACCGAAAAGTCGCAGTGGATGGGATTCAATGTGCACAATCCTCCCACACTGGTCCTACAAGAAAGCTGTCTAACAAGGTGCAGCTCATACAAGTATTTAGGCGTCACTATCAACGCTGATGCACAGTACACAGGTCTGCACGAGAGGCTCGTCATCACGAAGTCCAACCGGCTGAAGGGGCATATGTGGAACCTTGCGAAGAATTCCTATAATCCATATACAGTAAACCGTACGCTGTGGAAGACCATGGCGGTACCAGCAGCTACACATGCAAATGATGTCATCGTATACAACCCTCAAACTCTAAAGATACTGGACAGACACCAGTACGAGTTGGGGCGATGGCTGCTGGGGGGCAATTGCGCGACGGCTAACTTGGCAGTGACTGGTGAAATGGGATGGTCCATGTACCTGGAACGGGACGCCCGAGCGAAACTCACCTACCTCGGACGGCTTGTACACCTCCCAGACCAATGCTAAGCAAGGAGGATCTATCGTTACATAAGGTATCGAGGCTTAAAAACTAACTGGGTCCGAAGAGTTTCAACCCTGGACAGAACATACAGCGAGGGGACCACACGACACGTGGCAAAGTCGGAAAGGGAGTGGGTCCGAAAAGAGATAGCAGCTAAGGAGGAACACCGCTGGAAGGAGGCAATGTCAAAAAAGAGGAGCCTAGAGACGTACGCGGCCTACAAGCAAACACCAGCACCTGTAGCAGAGTATAGAGGAGACAGCGCCCTTCTATTTCAGGCCAGAACAGGGTGTCTCCTCACTCAAAAAAGAACTCATGAGCTCTTTGAAGACGGAGACCCCTATTGCTTGCTCTGCGGGAAGGAAGATGAAGATCTGGACCACATCCTGTTTAGGTGCGCTTAGGGACCTCACCTCCCGAGAGGAACTGGTAAAGCACGAGGAGAATAGGAAGGTGGTCCTGGGCTTCGAGGACTCCCCACCAGAAAGTGCACGCAGCGGCCATGCGAACGGCGGTCTCTCCCACCCAGCGCAAGCACCAAGCGCCACCTACGAGAATGGGAGCGAAGGACAACCTGCCTGCAGTAGTGTAGTCTGTGTAGTTATGGTGTAGTGTAGTTGACTTTACGGCGACAGCCAAGTTACTCCTGAGGCGCTTGATACAAGCGCCCACCCTGTCTTAAAGGAGCATGGAAATGATCGGAATAAAATATGACGGGAGAAGTAGAAATTATGATTCTGAGCCCTGTGATACATATTCGCACAAAAAGTTTGAGCGTAGCGCGCAATCCTGGAGCGCGAGGGAGCTTTGAATCTAGCGGCAGAAATGCCCCCTCACTCGGCTGTCAGCCGCTGACGTCATGTGACCGCGCCGTCTTTTTCTTTATTTTTTGCGATTTCTCCGGCGCGCGCTGGCAAGTCGACCGGGAAGGAAGCGTTGTTGCTCATCGGACGCCGTGCGAAGTACAGGTGATGAATTGAACACTCTTTAGGCGACACGTCTGCTCTTCTCGACGAAACGTTTTATGGAGTTGGAGGCTAAGTTCCTCGAGCTTCGATTTCGCCACACGAATGTACCCGAGGCTGGTAAGTGATGCTGCTAAGTGTGAACGAACATTCGGATTGAAATATAGTACTTCTTCTTATTTACAAATGCATAGTCATGAAGACGCGGCGCAGTGACCAGTGTTTTCACTTGAAGATGTTGCCGACCATCATGACTTCTCCGTGTTGTGGTCAACACTATGGGCTCTGAACCGCATGGACACTGGCATCTCTGAGGCGAAAGAGCGGACCGATGAACGACCGATACCAGGAGCGTAACGTCTCCACAAACACTACAACATGAATACCAAAATAAAGTTAGTAAAGTTCATCTGCTAGCGATCTGTGGGAAACCCCAAAATACATGGTCAAATAATCATTTTCTTTTTTGAATGGTCATACGCAGAATACAACACTGGCACATGGAATAAATCTCCAACTGACAGGAACGTATTTAGTCGTATCACATATATACAGGGTGTGTGCAGAAAAACATGACCCGCATTTTTACATGTAACTCGTTGTCTACTTAGCCGAGGAACTTCCGGTGGCGCACGACGGCGTATTTATGCGTGTGAAAGCTACAAAAAAATCCTGGAAGCCATACTCAGTGTAAAAAAATAAACAGAGCGCGAAAACATGGGCTTCCATGCATTAGAATAGGGCGGTCATGACAGTGCATTGTAGTGCATTTCCGTCTCATGAGAGTTATGTGCAGGCACCGCTAGGGGTACTGCCGATGAGCATCCATGTGGGACATCGTTTCGATTTATGCACCGATAGCTCCCCCCAGCGGTACTTGAACACAACTCTCCTACGTGCACCACGTTGCCCTTTCACATACACCCTGTTGTCCACCGTGTTGCCCTATTCTGATGCACGGAAGCCGACGTTTTCGTTGTTCCGTTTATTTTTTAAGCTGGGTATGGCTTCCACAATTTTTCTACAGATTTCGCACGCATAAATGCGCCATCGTGCGCCACCGGAAGTTCGTTAGTTAGGTAGGCAACAAGCTATGTGCCTAAATTCGGGTCATGTTTTTCTGCACACACCCTGTATATGCTGCACACACAGGCACAATACTGTTCACTAATGAACGACACCTCAGCACAATCGGAACAGAAATCACAACCGTGTACGATCCACCTCAACCCGGGCCGTCACTGCAACACAGAGGCCTGGCTACACCTTTTACACTGCCCGCAGTCTTGTTTTATGCAAAACTTACGAGACAAATCATGTAAGAACGCAAGTGAATGTCAAACGCAAATAAATAGCAACAGCGTCTCAGTCGGTAAGTTGCCATGATTCCTGAGCTAGCAGACGATTCTGGCGGGGAGCGGACGCTTCCGGCAGCCAATGAAGTGCTCGGACGCCTGACGTCACCACACGCCAGACTCGGCTTGGGGGAGACTGTCGCCAGTCCTCCTCAGGTACCCGCGGACGCGGCTGTAGAGTATGTACCACTGCGCCCATACACCATGTTGCAAGCCCATTGGCCTAGACAGTGCGCGCGCTCCGATTGGTCGAGAACGTTTTGAAATCGCATTTTGTAGCGCGCATGTGCGTACAGCGTCACGGCCGTTTCAGCATAGTTTCGAAATAGCATGGCCGGCATGTCGTCCTCCTGTGTTCGGTGGTGTCAATCGACAGAACAGTTTGCAGAAATATGTTCGCGGGTTTATTAGTTCGTCCTTGTGAGTCTACGTGTGTTGTGCTGTTTCTGGACACAACTGTTATCCCACGAACAATTTGTCAACTGCGGTACCGGAATGCTTCATTAGTTGGAGCGTGAAGAACAAGTTCGAGCGCCGTTGGACTTCGAGGACTGTCAACAAAGACGGGATTACGTGCCACACAAGCGCTTTTCGCTTCGCTATAATGGATGCACCGCAGGCAGCGACAGAAGATGCTCATCATGAAATGGTACGCACTCATGAGACTGGCTCGGTATTAGGAGTTGAACGGTGTGTTCGTTCGAACTTTGTCCCAGTGTGTCAGCAACGCAGTGGGCTTTGTACGCACAGTGCACCCATGTATCAGATCTTTGAATTAGTGCTTTGTATCAAATAAATATTTATTTTACCCCAAAATCGCTTTAGTCATTCTGAATACCGAGTAACGGCGGCAGGCCTGAATTCCAGTAGAAGACGATGGTAGCCAGGACCGACCGAAAAGCCAGCCAGACATGGAGGCTCCTGATTGGTCGACTGGTTGTGCATAATATCCACCACGTCGCAATTTCATTGGTCCTGTGCCCAGTGTTGTGTGAATTATCTCAAACTATGGGGAGCTGTTGGAGCCTGCTGTCGCCGCGGAGCGCATTCTTCCAAACTAATTTTCTCAGGAAATTCGCGCTTTTCGAAGGAAATATTTTCCGTAACAGTTTATGAAGGTAGTATGTTCATATCAAGCGGTGAAAAAATATATGTTCCAAATGATTTCCATGCTCCTTTAAAAGGGTTTAGGTACTGGAACTAACTAACTAAGGGAAACGGAAATCCAGCTTCACTATGATCCTGTGATGCTGCTTTGCCGTTTAGCAGTGTTTGAAAGCGTTTGAAAGTCTGTCCCTCGTCTCCGGGGTCTGCTATCACAGAGACTTGGAATAATGATGCCATCCGATTTATAAGGTAGTTCCAAGGTGGTTCTTACTCCCCACTTCTGAGCCGCAAATTTGGCCACAACACGTGGCGCAGTATCTTCAATTGCAATATGAGTTGCAACAACAAAAGAAGTGCCAACATCGGAACGTTAATTAACGATTATGGCACATACGCTGTCTTTAAATCAAGCAACTAATTTATCAGGCAAAATCTGAAAACGTGTACTTCACACTTGAGCTTGCTTGCTTGCCTGCACCCTCTCCCTTCTTACTTCACACTAGCCTTGTTTTCCAACGACTTCGCAGGATACATTATCCAACAGACTTTTTGGATATAGCACGTTTCTTGGCAATATGAATTGCAGTCCTCTAGGAACTTATGCGAAAACTTCAAATTCTGATACATACCATCGTTCGTAGCGTCAGGTCATGTAACAACACATGAGACCACGGCGCAGACACACAACAACGCCGACACACGACGGACACGACCACGAGGCCTATTGCCTATTTGACGGAAAATTCAATAACCAAGATAATAAAATGGAAGTTTAAAATAACTGATAATTTTTGCGGATGGTATTTTAAAAGGAACAAGTACGTAAGCGTATGCAACTTGGTAACTTGTAAATAACATTAATGCATCTGTGTTTTCTTTCGGGTTTTTCGAGGTGCGAGGTACGTAATGACGTAATCGGCGGCATATAAGCCGTCTAAACCGTAATAAAGCATCGCCGTGAGGTACTCAAATTTTTATTATTGAATGACGCTCGTTTGTAAATATTTCGCACCACGTTTGGCACGAATCCCACCTCGCAATAATTTTAAGCGTCGTGTTGACCCTGGTTACGCTGTTTGACGAAGGTGCATATATTGTCGCGCTGAAACGTGGGTCATTTAAAACTATCATCCGCATGAGCCTAGCTTACCGCGTGGATTGTGATTATCTGACATGCGTCGTTCAGCTGTCGGCACAACGGTGAGACATAGCAATTTGGTAGCATCTCCCCCCATTATTTGATCTCAGTACGAAAGGATAACACAGCGTCTATAAACCTGCATGGCTTTCTCCTAGTATAGAGAAATTCTGTATTTGTAGATGGAACGGCGGATTCGGCTGAAAACCCTCAACAACCATATCGTCTGCAAGATCTGTAAGGGGTACCTCATTGATGCTACAACAGTTACAGAGTGCCTCCACACATGTGCGTATGCTCTTATTCCTCCTTTTAATACTTGCTTTAAAAAGAAGAGACCTGTCTGTTGCAATATATAGTTTTTACCCATAACTCGGACCAAAATACTGCCATCATTACTTAGCTTTCTTCACAAGTACTGCCTAAAGGCAGGCTGAGTTCCATGCACTAGAGCGGTACATTTAATGACCAAGAAAGATTTCATGAGACTAGGATATGTCTGCAGAAAAGCACTGTGGCAAGCGTAGGCTATGATGAAATGCTCTTTGTAGCACTTGTCATGCGCAGGGTTCATACAAAGTCTTGATCTTTAAAAAGGCTTTCTCAAGGGCCCTTGAAACACCTGAAATGTAGACTTGCTCCGTGTAATCCTTGAAAAGGTGGATAGAACTTGTTAATTTAACCAGAATCAAAACACCTTGACCCACCTAAAGCCTTTGCATAGGGGAGTGTGCCTTGTTGGACACTTTTGGTTGTGTACACGCAAAGGCTCTCACATGCCTCAGCTTGAACGTGTTTGGTTATGTATGCACGAAGGCTCACACATGCTTCAACTTGAGCGTGTCTCATGTGTCGAAACAAATGCTGGGTCGAAAGTGCAACTTGCAGACTGCCTGGCTCAAACATAAACGGTGCTGCTGTCGGACAATACTCAAGCAATCTCCAGCAGGCAAGGTGCGCTAACGTCGTCAAATCAGCATTGAAAAGGCATCTCTGATCCTCAAAGCAGAGCACTATTCTTCCTAGCCCAATTAATTAAGTCGCAGTTTCTATATCGGGCGTAATAAACTCTCTTTAAAGGAACATGGAAGACACTCGTGATATGAACAACTGTCACTCAAAATATTTCCACTCAGAGTTGCCCGAGAAAATTAGTTTATACGAACGGGTGCCCATGCTACTTCTGACATTGCTTTTTATTGGCTGCCGAGAATAGTCTGCTAGCAAAAGCGACCAATGGTGAAAAAAAAGAAAGTTTCCTTTCCTATTAAGGTCGGCCGTTTATGCCGTGGTAGGCAATACCCCAGGCTTGTCAACCTCTAAACTCTCTCAGCACAGCTGGAAAATTGTTTCTTTCTCCGGTGACCTTAGTTGGTGCTGCAGTTGCGCTCTTCCAGTCTGTGTCCTTTGTCCATTCAGCTTGTCTTGCATTCTAGCCTCGATCATTGCTATGGTTCCATTGCTTGGATCTCTCCCCTACTTTTCACGATTTCTAATCAGCCTTTCTTTCCTTCCGGCAGCCATAATTGCTCGTAGAACACACTGCACCTTGGGCTTTCCCACGTGTCTTATGCTGCCTCTTTTGACCACCCAGAGGTCCATAAGCTTCTCCCTCCTGACCATTTCGTCAAATTCCATATCTTCGTGGATTGGCCTCGACACAAGATTTTGCTGTTTCACTATAGAGCACACTGCAATAGACTGAAATAACCTCCTCAAGGAATTAATCGTTCTCTCTCTCTTTTTTGTTTTGTACCCCCCCATCTTGGGCGCACTTGGGAATGGAGTAAATGAAATGAAGAAATATTTTAGCATCTTGAGCGAATACACGTTTCTTACCATCCATCATTGTGCAAACTATGTGCGTCTAGGACAAACACCTTGCATTTTACTTTACGCTATTATTCTCGTATCGGTAGTTTATTTTTTTTTTTTTTTTTCAATCTTCCTGCGAATTACCAAAAAAGCAGAAAGCAAGCGCGACACTGGATAATCAATGTTATGGGTGTCAACTGAAAGTTATTGTACTTTAACCCAATAAAACTGGAATGCACACTAAAATAGCTCCCGAATTTGTGAAAGGAGGAGATTATTTGTGAAAGAAAGACCCTCCGATTGTTTGCGTTTCACTGGATAAAGCTGGTTTCCGCCGTTTCAGTTTGCAAGAGTTGTCTCGTGAAGCATTTGGAGGACAACAACACGTGCCCCACCTGCGAAATAGTGATTCATCAGAGCTACCCTCTGCAATACATCAGGTTCATCAGGTATCACGTCACTTTGAGCCGCAGCCCTAATTGCTGTTACCTTGCAGTTACGACAGAACCATGCAAGACATCGTCTATAAGCTAGTGCCAAACTTGCAATACAGTAAGTACATGTTTGAATTTGAAGCGCCAGACTCAAGTAGAATTTAACTTCAGATGAACTCAAGCGAGAAAGAGAATTTTACCGGCGGAAAGGCCTGCCCTGTCCCAAGGCGCCGGGAATGTTAATGGAGAAAGAATCCTCCAAGGCCTCCTCTTCGAAAGAGGATGAGTCTGACTGTCACAGGTCGGACGAGCAAGTGAACATTCTCCTCGAGTCTGACAGCTCCCAACTAAAGCCCATGCGACGCAAGTTTATCCGCTGCTCCTCCCAGGCCACTATCACTCACCTCAAGAAATTCATCGCCAAGAAACTCTTGAACAATCTGGAGCGGTACAAAGAAGTAAGCGGGTCAGGGGTGATGGTTTCCCTGCTCTTACGCTGCCTACTCGTTGCTCTTAGGTGGAGATCCTTTGCAACCAGGAAATCCTTGGCAAGGACCACACCCTCAAGTTTGTGTACGTTACTCGATGGAGGTTCAAGGTGAGCACGTGTCGCGTGTGTGTTGATGCGTCTCATACGTTGCCTCCATTGTAGGATCCCCCACTGAAGCTGTATTACCGGCCAAAGATGGAATTGTAACTTATTTATCTCTGTGTACATAGCGTGTAAATAGATCCATTGTTGAAAATAAATGAATGTGCCTTTATGTGGCATTTCGTTTTATATAACCTCGTGGAAATCTAACTCTCATTTCTCTGCATCTTCGTACGACCTAACTTGCCCCATAAAAGAGAGAACTGATGTTCTGAGGCTGGAACAACATACAAGGCCTCAAATTGCCCTAGAAATTAACGACGAAAGATGATGAAAGTCACTGGAAAGGTTAGCCAGCTGTAGGACTCGAACCCACACCTTCTGGATCCAGGGCTCTACCAAGTGAGCTAAGCTAACACACCTCCCCAGCGAATTCCAAGGGTGCATCATCTGAAGGGACAAACTAGCCACTCTCTCTCACTCATCCTCCTTTCACTCTTACATTCATACGACGGGATCGACGCAAGCGGCACCTGTTGAACAAGAATCCAGAAGATGTGGGTTCGAGTCCTACAGTTGGCTAACCTTTTCAGTGACTTTCATCTTTCATTGTCCAGATTACTTGTGAAAGTGAGTGGTACGCATATTCCTCTTATTACTAGGAGCAAGTTTTGCGGGCAGAAATTTAGCGTACCCGCAACGTGCCCACTATACTGTAGCTTTTGCCACCCTAACTTGCGCATTAATGTTTGCATGTTCCCCTGGCTTCATGAAGAAAATACCGGAGAAAGTCGACTTTTTTTCTAGAGGGACGCGCATATTGAAATTTTTGAATATGAAGGAAGCAGGCGAGCCAATGATAATTAATCTTCATAACGAACCCTGAGACTGGGGAGAAAGACCCACAAAACAGGAGTCTGTCCCCCTTGATGTATATATCTGTGTGGGCTAGAATAAACTTTCAGCTGCGTTTGAGACTCCTGTTTAGTGTCTTCTTCCCCAGTCTCAGGGTTCGTTACGAAGACAAATATGACGTCGAAGGATGAAGGATTCTCAGAGAACAGTTAAGTCCTGGTAAACTAACATGGTCACACTTGTCTGCTGCTGGTCCTTAGAAAAGGGCTAATAAGAAATAGGTACCTACACAAGGCACATATGCTTAACTGCGCATGTACAGCCAAATTATGTTAACAATGTTGGTATTATAAGAGGGCATTAGCAAACTCCTAAGACAATGTCTAGCTGACTAACTAACAATGACTACTTACAAACTTAATTTACTTGAAGTTGTCCCAATGAGAACACCCGTTCCTTTTGGTCACCTGATATCGTAGCCGTTTTCAGAACAAAAATCCGTTGGGTAGATCGTCCACAAAAAATTCGTGAAGGAACACAATTTTTCTTTCTTTATTTTGTTCATTGCGCATCTTCGGAGACTCGTATTTCCTTCCTCGCCAGTGTGAAAGGGTGAAGGAGCACAGTACCACCTCACATTGGGGATTTCCCCCTCACACATTTGGGATCAGGTGACCGAAAGAAACATATGTTCTCATTGGAGCAACTTTGTAGGTTTTAAAAGGTTTTGTAGGTTTCTAAAAAGGGAGTTTGCTAATGCCCTCCTAAGGAGTGCCCTTCCGCTTCTGCTTGGACACCCTGTATATAGCATGCATGTGTGCATACTCTAAACAAGGTTCAACTAAGATTTTATATGGCGAAATTTTCTTCCTAGCATCCACAGACTTCGAATGGCTTTCACGCACATATCCCATTTCAGATGGTCCCCTTTAAATTAGCACACAAGTCATTTTTAACACCCAGTTTTCTTCCTATAACACTATTAAGTAGGCCAGTAAGATGCATCATGCAAAGTAATTCACACACCACAGTCATAATTATCGTGGAAATTGAATTTAAAGTACGCCGCAAAAAGCGACCGTGCGCAACGGCGGTGAAGACCAGTACCAGCCTCTGATCTGCCTGGAACCTCGCGCTGACGCTATAAGGAGAACGCTCGCTGATTGGTGTAGAGAAATGTTGTCTGCTATTCGGCTGTTCGGGGTTCTGAAAAAGCCTTTCTCCTGGCTCGGTAATGATTCGGCCGCTCCTTCTATCCCCAGTTCTCCGGGAGAACTGGCAAAACTGGTTTACGGTGGCAAAGGGACAAGGCACTGACCACCACTGACCGGCGAACCAGAACAAGTTCTCCTTATAACGTCATCGGTGACGTGGCATCATACCTCCTCCTCCTCGTAATACCCGGAGTGGCGAGTTAAGGGTGAACGTGCTGAGGCATGTTTGTGAGTTTTTTTCTGGGAAACAAATTACGCACATCAAAACCTTTAGCGCCATTCGGTAAGCTGACGCACACACTTTCATCAGATATCTTAATCTGAAAATTTTTTGGACGGCCCTCTGTACTCCTTTAATAAATATGTCACCAGCAATGAAAAGGGTGCCCAGAAGAAGCACCGACTTTTGGCTGCTCCCAATCTGAGGCAATTTTCTGCAATGTGTGTCTTAGTGATTCGCCGGGTTCTTTCGCATTGTTCTTTTCAGCTGCGCTGTTTGTGAATGACAAAGGTCTGCAAATAACCAGCGGTATCCCCTCTGAAAAAAGCACAAAAATCTGGTGGAGACATGCCTTGGATGCTGCTCTTTTATATAACGGAATAAAATTTCCGCTTGTTTTTTTTTATTCGGGCAGGCGTGCGAATTCCTTTCCCGCGCCCTGGTCACTTTTAGATCATACGAGTCAGAAAATGGCGTTTTTTACCCGTTGACCTTCTGCTGAAGGCTACTTCATTAGAGGTTGACAAAACCAAGGCGTTCATCGTTGAAGGTGAGGTTGTACGTGAGACCAGGGGCGTGTTGTTCACGTTTCTCCCGTTAGGCAAAAGACCATGTACAGTATATAATACTGTAGTGAAATGAAACAATGAAGAGAGAGCCTGGCATAAAACAATGGGAGCACTACTTCATATTCTGATCTCTACAAACATCTATTCAGTTTGGCTTTAAAATATTCCCACATGCCTACCTGTAGGTAACTAGCACCACAATATTTTTTTTTTCTTTCAAGTTTTCATTTCCAATGGCAAATGGTGGTATGGGTGATGACCACGGATGTGTTCATTATCATACAAAGAGCGGAAGAGCAGTTTTTGTAGTTTACAAAATTTTTATTCAGTGTCAGATTACACGGGGCTTTCTGTTAATTAACGAGCGACCTAAAATTAACACAAATACAATTTTCTTGACACAGAGTCTCAGACAACTCAAAATGAAATGCACCTTTATAGAAATATGCATTATTGCGTGTGGCCACAGTTACATAAGGTAAATTATGTGCTTACACGTGTGCAACGCTGTAAAGAGGAATCTCAACCAGCATTTTCCCATTTCTGGAACAAAGCCTCGGCTAGATTAGATAAATGGCCAAGATACGTGCTTTCCCTTAGATGACATCGCAAGAGATGTTTTTGCTCCAGAAGGTCTCACGCAACAAAGTCCAGGGGTCTGTTGAATCCACCTTTGCGATTCATGTACTGACTGCAAAGAGACATTTATGTCATGTAATCTCCAGTAGAATAAACAAAAAAATAATACTGCGACAACAAGTGACTGCAGCTAAGAATGGAGAGGTTCACGAATAGCAAACTACGTCCTAAGCTGGAACGCTCTCAAGAGAGGGATATGAACACTGGCTTAACCCAACAGGAGAACAAATTTCGTGGGACTTTTCAATGCCGATCCATTTAGCTTCTTCCTAGAGAGCCACGTTTCGTGGAGTAACGTTTTAGCGAATATTGGTTTACAGCACTGGGGCAACAGTATATAGAAGTTGGTGAGGTCAACTAGATTCCATACAAGTAGCAAATTTTTATTCCGTCTAACCGATTTTTTAAATGCGTAATTATAATTTATTTTATTATTTAAAGCTTCGTCACAAGATGTTGCTTGAGGTTTGCCGGATTCATTCAATTGTTTCACTCTACTTTCCCGCAGCTAACGTATATACTGTGGGTTTCCACACAGTCCATGTGGGCAGAAGGGTCGCTCCGAAGTTTCTCCAAAGTAGCTACGGCTTTCCAAGTGTTTGTAATGCCTTTGAAACACAAGAAGCAAAAGCAATAGTGTGGGGTGGATTTGCGGGATGAGCCAACCCACGAAGACCACAGCTGCTAGCTTTACCGTTTGCAATGGCCGTTAGCTGCGGCAACCTGGCCATTCCGTTGGATATAACAATGCTGTCCGAAAGAGCTTCGCGGAACCCTGGTTGAGATGCACCGCTTTAGAGAATCAAGTTTTTAGAAAAGCCACCTAAAGTTTGTTTCTTTCCTCTGTTGAGGTACCTGAGAACGTATACCTGTTTATGGGGCTGCTAAAGGTGGTATCGGGCGCAAAAACATGGAAATACTGCAATGTGCAAACTGACATCCACCGGAGGCTCGATAGTTCAACGCGTGATTATGAAAGAGACTCTCTGACGCCATCAAATTCTGAAAATATAGGTAGAGGACGACCTTGGACCGCTCCGAAGGAAGCGTTGGGTGGCCACAGCAGAGGGTAGTGTATGGGAATGGCCCACAACGGTCTACTAGCTTCTTTTTTTTTCTCTCTATCTCTTTGATTGCATGAGCCCTGGAGGATTCGCATTCGGCCCACACATTGGAGATCCCTGCTGTACAGGATGAAAATGCGTTCCTGCACATTTTTTTACCAGTCCCGCAAGATGTAGCTCATCTCATCGATGTGAAATTATTTGCGTAGTATGTACGCGTGACACCGATGCAACACTCTCGCAAGACAGGGTCTCTTGACAGAGCTTAATGGTCTGTCCTCCTGCGGCCATTCCATTCCCGGAAACAGTAATGGAAACGAAAGTAGCGCGGTACTAATGAAAACAGTGACAGAA
Organism: Ornithodoros turicata; assembly: GCF_037126465.1. Lineage (NCBI taxonomy): Eukaryota > Metazoa > Arthropoda > Arachnida > Ixodida > Argasidae > Ornithodoros > Ornithodoros turicata. The sequence continues at coordinate 1,155,128 of NC_088201.1, forward strand.
ATATGCCCGTTACCATTCCCCGATAAAAATGAAGACAGTGACTTTCACTGCTTCGCCCTCTGTTACATTGGTGCCGCGTGAAAACAAAGTCTTTGCATGTACGTGTCTACTCTGGACGGCGCACGTACCGGTACTTGCGTTTGTGAATGACGTGCACTGCAGAGACGTTGTTCCCCGGAACGTGCTTTCCCTGCAAAGGGTTGAATGTCACAAAGCGTTTCTAGCGTTTCCGAGTACTCTTACTTTGGAGGTATCAAAGTTAGCAAATCCCATGAGCTTCATCATTTCCACTTCCTCCTCAGTCTTCCCTTCGAGATCCTTGTCCGTAATAGGAGGACGGTCCAGGAGAAATTTGGGCAGAGCCTCCTTCTTCTCCTTGCGTTCCCTAACGGCAACACCTTATTAACCATGCACACATCTCTCTCTCATGCATCCAAACATCCGAGTAAACGGAAACATTCCTCCTCTACAATTCTGTTGTGGACCCATTTTTAATTCGAGGCTCTTTTTTGGCTTCGATATAAGATTTGGTACAAATCACGCGCTACTTGGCTGAACCGCATGGCACGAAAAACTACCCGAACCAAAACCGGGAACAAACTTTTTTCATGCATCACCGCATCGTACTGAACTGCAAACCCAAGATTTCTGACGTTGGGGCACATCGCCTTCAACCATCCAGCTCAATGAGATAATCCCTGCATTCGTAGGAGAAGAAGTCACACATACTGCTATGGTTCTCCTTCTGGCTGAATAGCCATTGGATGCTTGCTACTTCTTCGGTTTAGGACACTTCCCATTTCAGCACAGAAGCCTGGCCTTTCCAGATCAGACCGAAAAAAGTTGAATTCAGACAGGTTTTGTGTCATGCGGTTCGCACGTTACACATTCAAACGACCAAACGCAGCAATAGTGGAAAGTATGCGTCACATAAACCTGAAAGGGCAACTAAAATTGACCAGTTTTGCCCCGCTTAACAAAAAAAGAGGCACACGAAGTCAGCAGATTTTGTTCCCATAAGCATTCAATGCTGCTTGCCTGCTCCGAGATCTACGTGGCCGTGGAGACCTTGATTTCCTACGTGGAGACCTAGAGTAGAGAAATATTTGTTGAACTCGTTTCAAATGAGGTAGCGGACCTCCCTACCTACGCCGCCGTGGCGACCTGTGCCTAGGAGACAAGGAACGGCTCCTGTGACGCTCTGGAAAGGATGGTTGCATACAAATGTTTTGTCAAGAAAGACAGGCAAAGCACACATTCTAGTGCTTCACACCTATCAGAAAACAACCAATAAAAGCCTTACTTAACAGCGGAGCGCGTGTCATCGAGCGCTGATAGACAGCTGGGATGATCCACTATCCCCTTGAAGGGAAGGTCGGCTTCTCTGGAGCCATTCATGTCATGTACCATCCGGTGGCCTCGATCACGTTCTTGTAACGGTACTCAGGGAACACCATGTGACATCATTCAAACAGGGGCTATATTGTAGTACCGTGCGATTCAATGCCTCGACACCTTCAGGCTGTCGTAGATGCGGAAGGCGGGCCGACTAGATATTAGAAATACCACTCTTTCGAAATAAAGTCGTTTTGAATACGTGTGTTAAGGAAGAAGTATACAGGTTCATTCCGCGTGACCTCGCGTCAGCGAGCTTCACTTCTATTCCTGGTTTCCATTAAGCTCAGTTGGGCAACTACCGGAGTCCTTGATTTGTTGTACAACATGAATGCGGGCTCACTTGGCTATCAACCAACAAGACGAATCGGTTTTGTTAACGAAGGTTGAGGCGCTATTTTTTTTTTCTCCGCGCATAGTCTCGAAGACGTGTCCCAATTAAATAACCCGACCCGTCACACTTGCAAAGGGTCTCAAAAGATGTGCTTGAATGATGTTCGACAATGATGCACGTATGCAGTTCCCAGATTACCGATATAAGCACGTGATCGAGGCCACCCCAGGTACATCAGATAAACGGTGCAGCGCTCCTGAGAAGCTGAAATATTAACGCATCGGGTTGTGTGCACCGCCCCTCCCTTCGACAGGATAGTGGATCATCCCAATCTCGTTTCGAGCTGTCTATCAGTGCCCGCTGACACGCACTCCGCCATTTAAGGCAAGTCTGCGCACCACTCTATTTGAAGCCCTCTACAAGCTCATTTACGCAAAACATGTTCATCTTAGCTTTGTAGCACAGACTGTGATGACTACGGCAAAAAATTTGAGAAAAGAAAACTCTCTCCCTGCAGACTCTGAACGTGACCAATTTAAGGGTCCAGATGAGACCCAAATTCAGTCGAGTCCATTGAAGGTGAAGGGCAGCAAACGCTAAGCAGCTCAACTTGTTGCGTCGGATTTCAAGCACCAGCTTGCCATTTTAACAGTCATGTCCCCCAGTGTAGACACGAAATAGGGAACCACCCCCTCTTTGTCCCAGTTGGCACAAACAGTCCGGGCAGGTTTCTCCCCACACACCAGGCATAAAACGCATTTGCAGCCGCCATTTATGACATTCTGCGGGAGACCAGTGACCCTTTGCGATCACACATTCCCTTAGGACTCAAAGGAGCAGCTTTTATTTTGTTTGGCGGCGTCCAAAATGCCCCTCGTTCTCTTATCCAGACCATAGAAAGTGGCCAGGTGGAAAAACAGTCTCAAGTTGGTCAAAATGGAACCACTTTGAAGCCAAACTGGTTTGAAATAGAACCATTTTGTGGTCAAAGTGTGTCCCCTTGCACAGGGTTACACGGGTCCACTTAGGCTATGACAAGAGGAACACTGTAATTACCACTTGGAAATCAGAGCTGGGTAACCTCGGTGAAAGTGGAAGCCAGCACGGAGAGGGAAGCATTGCTTACCACTGCACACATCCGCGTGCAAGTCGGCGCAGCTGACATGAGCGGGTCAAGTGCGCCATTGCTATGTTTGTCCTTACCTCGGATCCCTCTACGCTCTCCATCTCGGTCTCGCTCTCGTGATCGGGACCTATGACGCTCTTTTAGAGAAAAACACCAAAGTTAGTCATACTTTGTGCTTGTCATTTAACACCCAGAAAATCAATTGGAAAGAACGTTTGTACCTCGTCTTTGTGGTGACCGTGATCGGCCCATTACGCTAAGCCACAATCTGCTTTCTTGAGTAAAATAGACACTTGGAATCCTAAATTATGAGCAATTATGCAAAACGACCGATTGCATCCAACTGGATTCGTGCCATTGTTGATCGTCTTCGTGAGAGAGTACTCTGCACTGAGCGCCTCCGCGTTGCGTAAATACAGGGCAGACTCAAAAAAGCCAGTCACAGTGCAAAAAAAAAACGCGTAAGAAAACGTAGCATAATGCTCATGTTTTTAGGATGATTTTTCTCTGCTTGTCAGACTTTTGAGGTGTTCCCAATGTAGTAGGTGGCGCTGTATTCAGCTCAAGGAAGCTTTCAGCCTTTAGAGATCAGTGGTTGTATGGTGGCCACCATAATGGTTGTTCACATGGAAGGCGTTGCCTTCCGGCGGCTGCTTCATTCCGCTAAACTTGACGCACTCGTTTTCCTAAATTCATCACTTGCTATATAAATTCGGCGTGCTATGTGCGTATCTTATATGTATTCGTTAAACAAATAAGCGGTGAATATTTTCCCACTTGATCACTTGCTTATGTGCTGTCGTTCGTTCGTCACTTATCACGATCCACGACCAACGGATGGCTCACGATGGATCACGCGAACCTCACGAAAATGAGACTGGAACAGTAGTGGAAGGAGTGCAGAAGAAACAACCCCCGGTAGAAGAATCCTAGGCCAGGACGCGCGGTGCGTCAGCATCCCAGCTTCTCATTTTCGGTTTCAGTATTGCGGAATAGCATCGTGATGGCATCTTCTGTCTGGCTCAATGGAGCGTCGGTTCGACTGTTGGAGTGGCGGAACGGCCGTTCACGCGACCATTTGGGGGCGCCAGTTTCCTATAGGTTCGGCTTCGGCAATACGGGCAGTAACTATTTAAAAGAACAGGAAGACTTTTTGATGAAAAAGGCAAGGCGAAATTCGGCAATAATTAAAAACAGGGGTCTATGGGCTTGTAGCACAGATATAAAGTAATCCGTATGATTTGGAAGGGGGTGATGGTACCAGGGTTGACAGAAACGCAGTACTTTGCCCAAATCCGGGAATACAGTCCTTTATGGAAACACGCCAGAGGGGTGTGGTGAGATATTGGCACTATAGGCGCGAATAATACACCAAAGGGGGGGTTATGGGAGATATGGGGTGGTCCTCCTCTGAGGACCGGGAGGCAAAAACTCAGAAACGTATAGACGAAAAGATGTGGGCCAGGAAGGTTGATTGATTGATTATGTGTTTAATGGCACAAAGGCAACAAAGGCCATAGAGCGCCAAAACTATGGTGACCAGGAAGGTACTATCATATATATTTACCTAAATAGCGGAAAAGGACTAGGCGTCTGTCTGCAAAATATTTAACTTGGGAAGAGGAAAGTAAGAAAAACCCAGGCAGCACATGATGGGCTATTGGCTAATAGACGTCTAAACACAGAGAAAAGGAATGTCTATAGAATATGTCTAGGACCTAGGCCAAATGGCAAGAGGTCTTGTGTTTTGACTATAATGAGTGTTGAATTGGCAATGGGTGTTGAAGGACACCTCGTTCCTTTCTTCCAATGTGTGATTGTTGTTGCTGCAGTGCTGCCCCCAATGACTCATTGTGGCTAGCCCTGACTCAAAAGGGATAGGACATGGCTACTACTACTAGAAAATGATAGAACAAAACATGCCAGAATGGATTTTCGAGAAACAGGATTGTTTCCAGTTCTGCTATATCTTGCTTTTGTCCAAAGTTTCCCGATTAAATAGTTAATTAATGGATTCGAGATAGTTACATACTCTCACTCTCTTCCTGAGGATGTCAGACTGACTGTATAACTGTGACGGTTGAAGCAGGCAAGGTAGTTGGTAACATATTCCATGATGGCATACTGCTGTTTGTCGTCTCCTGCTTAGGGTTGTCAATCCCGGGATCCCGGGACGGGATTTTGGGATTGGTTACGAGTTCAGATGGTGCTTCCAAGTATAGTCCTGCGCGGGTCAAAATTATCTAACCCGCATCCGACCCGCACCCTCAGGTTCAAATCCGCGTCCCGTTACAAATTCAGACACGCGTTCGCCCGCATATTTTTTTCCAAAAGCTCACCCGACCCGCAACGCAATGAACGTTGACCAGTAGACTCAGAGTACTCCTTGGTCTATGCCTGATGATTATGTGTCTGTGTGCATGCTTTCTTGTACGACATCAGCGCAGGGAGCAAAAAAGGTATACGTGCGTGTTGCGACCTGAGGGATGATTATACGAAACCTTGTCAGCGACGTTTTACGTCATATTTCGAGCGATTGCACTACAGACTATTTTTATTTATTTATTTTTTGCTACGATAATGCCACCCCTTTCTTATTCATCCGCATTTCACTGTTGCACGTGACAGTACCACTACACTTGAAGTGATAGAATATTACTTTATAATTTCCTCAAACTGTGTAACGTTCCACTCGAATGAAGAACAGCAACAACAACAACAAAAATAAAAATAAATAAAAGAAAAAAAAAACGAATGGAAAGAAACGAAACACTAAACAGTTTACAACCGTCGCTGTATGCTTATCACGTTGTGCAATGATTAAAACACGACCTGAGAAAGCAGGATGGTGTCCCCCAGTTCGGAGCCAACTTTTGTGCTGGCTGCCTACTGGCTGCCACACTGAAGGTCCACTCAGCTTCTGCGCTAGAAGAAACATACGTAAACGTAAATACCTGTACGCAGCGGTCCTCTGCCACCTCCAGCCATAAAAAGTGCCATTTCCTTACGAAGGAGTGAGTCTGTGCATGATGGGTTGATGGCCTACAGGTCTTCATATTTGCTCTCACGAAATCCCGATTGACATCAGTGATGGAAGTGCCTCGAAGCGTTCTGGCCAGTGTTTTACCTAGACCCACCCACCACCCCTAACATCCTCCAAAATCTATAGAGGAGACCCAAACTAAAATCTTGTGAGATTGCCCAATATTGGGTCAAAAGCGTGTAACTACATGTTCTGAGGCTGGAATGAAAAAAGAAAGGACAACACACAAGCCTCCAAGTGCCTGAGAACAAGTTCTTAGGCATTGAAAGATGATCTGTTCCCTGGGAAGACTTTTGCCCTGGCCATAATTTTTTGACCCAGATTTACCTCAAGGGCCGGTCCTCTTGCGTTGTCTGGAGTCCTACGTCTCACGTATCTTTCGTCACCGTGCTGGTTACTCCGATATTCTATTATCAACTCAAACTTATTTCATGCTAGCAAGCGTCCCGAGACTCCACAGCAAGCTGCATAAAGCATCGATAGAGCTAGCTGGCATATGGCATTGGCACATTCCACTAACGATGAAAGATGAAAGTCACTGAAAAGGTTTTGCCAGCTGTAGGACTCGAACCCACATCCTGTGGATTACTGGTCCAGGGCTCTACCTATTGAGCTAAGCTTCGATCCCTAGCGACTTTCAAGGGTGCGTCACCTGAAGGGACAAACCACTATAGATGAGCAGCCCAGGGAGCAGCTGCTTCCATGTGCAAGATTATTGCGTTCCATAGCTAAATTTTTGCGGACTGTCCTATGGACATAATTTGCGTAATATTACAGTCAGAATTCTAGCACGAGGGCGCAGACTTTTGTGTACGGGTGTACACGAAGCTTTGAAGAAGCGGTTGTTAACCAAGTGGCGACATATGCGGAAGTATAATTACCTGTTCTAACGAATGGTACTTACCTGAAGTTAAGAGCTGGAATTATACGATGTATAATGCAGGGGTACGCCCACCCTTTTTAGGGGAACCCAGAGAAAGTTGATGATGTTGTAGTGTTTATTTATTTTATTTCACAGACTTTTCTCAGTCTCTATATACGCCTGTGAAGCTCTTACACGAGCTCTGCCCTGATCCAAAAGGGATAAAGCGACCCTGATCTTGACCCTGGGGAAAAGCAGTGACACGAAAATGGTTAAAAATTGGGCTGTTCGTTAAAAGCGATAGAACCCCCGTGCCAAAAGACGACACAATACACAGGCACAGATTGACGAACAGGGATTTATTATTGTCAAACCTGCTTTATATCCTGAACCAACAACGCCCTCTTCCGCAAGGTACCCACTCACACCCTCAGCATGCCTAGTGGCTTAATCTTTATCAAAAGCACGAGACTTATCTTGCGTCCCTCCTGTTTGAATCTTCCAAAAACTTCTCGACTGGAGCAGTTATCAGCACTGAATGCACACTTACGCACCTGGACCCCGCATTTTTTATACTTAAAGCTTCACGATATAATAAAGCACCGCCCTTATTACTTCCAGTGACACGAGCAAGGCTTTCGTGCAGAGCCTCGTTCGTGTTAATTGTAATAAAGTGTTCCTACCCGTTTTACCTTCCCTCAGTGTAACCACAGGACTTTACTTTGTATATTGTATTGTTATTGTGTTGTAAAAGCAGTTATTAATCTCCATAGTAAGTGTCCCCCTATATACGTCGTATAATTCCAACTCTATAACTTCAGGGAAGTACCATTCGTTAGAACTAATGACAAAGCTAATTATTGTTTCTCGGATAAGTATTACTGCCAGTTGTCGGCTTTTCTTTTCGAGCATAAGTGTGGAGCTGGATATGAGATATATATGGAGATATATATAGATATAGATATCTGATATCTGTATATATATATAGATATAGATATATAGATATATATGAGATATATATGGAGATATCTGAGCTGGATATGAGAGAGGCATTAAAACCGTGGGAAAAGTAAGATATATTTCAAAAATTGTGGTAAAATAAGAACAAGTTGCACTATGTCGTAGAGGAAAGATAGCGCTGGAATACGTTGTATTTTTGTAAACGGTTACCGCATCACTGAGGAAGTCAACTCGTCCCCTTCGACGGCTCACTGTTTGGGTTTTGTTGCCCGGGGCAACGCGTTTTTCACGCCAAAGTGTCAACCATGGTACGTATGTGCCTTCTATTACGTACTACCTCTATTTTACGTTCAATTGCTCAATTGATGTGTGAAAAGCAGCTGACAAATTTCGTAGTACAGCTGGAGCTTTTCCAGCTTGGCAGTTTGATATATACGATTCTCCGCCCAGCCAGTGGGGTGGAACCCAAAGCTTCTGTTTTACCCGTCATTTTCGTCCTTGCTAAAACAAAACACGGAGAAACTTAGTTTCCAACTAGAGAATTGGGCTGCGCAGTAAAGCACATCTGCCCCATTTCGAAGCAAATGGAATGCAAAGCAGCGACACGGAGGGCTCAAGCCTAGGTGAAATACTAGTTGGGGGGTATGAACCGGGAGTTACCAGTTGAGGGGAGCCACATGAATATTATTATGCGCCAATTTTCTCGTTAGAGGCATCGATATATGCACATGTGGCCCGTTCGTGACGGTTGGCGGTATGGAACGCGAAATGAACATTATCACGTGCAGCCCTGTCCAAATCTGCCCATTGAAAAAATACTTCTTCTCTAAGGCTATTGAAGAAAGTTGTACGAGTTTCTTGGCAGTTTTCCCGCGAGCACGGACACCTCTCCTTACAGCACAAGGACGAGAGACGGCTTCCGATTTTCGACTATCCCACCATTCTGCAAGTGGGCTTCACCTAATGCGCGTGTGTACTAGGTGAAGCCTGCTTTGCGGTGTCAACAGCCGTGGAAAAAGCCGGCGTATTGTGTATGAAAAGGAGAGTCCCGTTAGCAGATCGTTATTGCATTCGGTTCGCTTGGCAAGTAGTTCTGAAAATGGTTTACAAAGTGGATGCGACCCACTGCCCACAAGTTTTCGGACTTCTCCCAAGAACTGACTGGTACAAGTAATCTGCCTAACATGTAGGGGTTGCTGTCTTTGCTGCGGAAGCTGAAATCAACCCCAGACCGTGAACTACGAATCCTGCTGCTCGGGCTGGACAATGCGGGCAAGACGACCATTCTCAAGAAGCTCGCCTCGGAAGATATCGCCCATATTACGCCCACTCAGGTGATCTTTTGTTCCATTCCCACGCGCGGTGCCATTGTACACGGGGCTTTTCAGAGGACCTTACTCTCTTCAACACCAGGGCTTCAACATCAAAAGTGTGCAAGCGGATGGTTTCAAGCTCAACGTATGGGATATAGGAGGTCAGCGAAAAATAAGACCCTACTGGCAGAACTACTTTGAAAATACGGACGTTTTGGCAAGTTTACTGGCCATGATGGCATATACACAAACAGTGAATGTTTTCTCTTTTGACAGCTGTACGTGATTGACAGCTCGGACCGGAAACGCTTTGAAGAGACCGGGGTGGAACTAGCGGAACTCTTAGTAGAAGACAAACTGTATGGTGTGCCTCTCTTGGTATTTGCCAACAAGCAAGACCTTTTCAACAGCGCGCCCGCAGGTGAACTAGCCCAGGGACTTAATCTGCCGGCTATCAAAGACCGTGTGTGGCAGATTCAAGCCTGTAGCGCACTTTCGGGGGAAGGGCTCAAGGTAACTCATTGATAAAAATCAATCAGTCGTAGATGCGTACCTCACGGAGCAACATTTGCTTTAGTTTTCATTGAAAGTCACTGGGGCCTACCTGGAAAAAGCTGGCTGATGGTGTCAGTTCAGTGACATATCTTACGATACGTTAAACCGGAAGCTACACTCTTAAAAATGAACTTCACCACATATAGCAGGCTCCTAGCCAACCATCATACCAGATGACAACGTTCTTGCCCCTGATTTGTTGAAAACGGGAGGCGGAGCCTATTTTGTGCCATTATGCACGGCACAGAATAGGCTCCGCCTCCCGTTTCCAACAAATCAGGGGCGAGAACGTTGTCATTCGGGATGTTGGCTATGTGGTCAAGTTCATTTTTAAGAGTGTACGCTTTGATGGTGAAAGCATCACTGAAGCATAAAACAGTGCCACTGCGGACATGTGAGCATTTTAACCACTTTGCATGGAACAAGTTGGTCCCAACCTAAGGAAACGCATAAATCCTCGTCTAAAGTATTATGCAGGTGCTTTTATCTATGACCTCTCAAATGCCGTTTTAATTAGCCTGCTCTTTTTCAGGATGGACTGGAATGGGTGTGCAAAACTATAAAGAGGAAATAGAAGAAATCTCTTTAGGAATGACAACGAAGACAATTTTTCACTGTAACAAACAACCTCCTTGTTGCTGTGTACGTACTAAATTCCGCAGTGATTCCTGTCGTTTGCTATCCATGTGGCCGAAAAGAAATTGATCAAGGTTTTGTGATAATCTGTTGCTTTCAAGGAATGTTTCAATTCAAGCCCACACAAAGTTCACTTGAGGCGAAGCCAGAATATATAAATCACCCTAGAACATCTGGACCAGGTTTCAAAGTTTTGCACGAAGTGTTTGCACTAAGAGGTTGGTTTTAAATGCGCTTCACTCAACTTTGCGGTGCTTCCATATCTCTGAGGAACAAGTGCAAAATGCACACATAAGTATGGGGAATTGCAAAGCCCAAAACTTCACCTAGATATGGATAAACTAAGGTAAAACTGGCCTGAAAGAAAAAGCTGTGCCCAGTGACCTACTGGATTATGATTTTCGAGCAATCAGTGCATGTCCTTGCAAGGGTCTTACAATCATCATCATTGCTACGCTGTATAACAATAGATCCTGAACGTAATCCTGAGGAATAATTACCGTATCATGGCCGCGTCACTCACTCTACCAGATGCTTCCGTGCAAAAATGTAGCTCCTACTTCTTGGCTGCTGTGTGGTCTGCTTGCAAACTAGTTTCATCCGCGTGAAAAATGAAGCAGTTTTTTTTTCAATTTCATCGTCCGCTTTCAAATTTTATAACTGTCCCACCGGATTGTGCATATATAGGATCGAGTGGCTGATTATGACGTGGTAGGTGAGATAGGGTGTCCCTTTATCGAGACGCACCACCAGTCGGGAAGAGAAGGAATACCAAAGCCGTTCCTTATCTTCCGTCACGTTCGCGACATGAGAAAATCCCAGAGAACTATGGGAACTTGCTTATCAGAAAGGAGAAGAAAGTCTCCAAACTAGGGATGGGCCAACTGAATCTGCGAATCCCAGGCAGGGATTCGAGCAAGAGAGAAACTGATGTTCTGAGGCTGGAACAACATAGAAGGGACAGATACATCTTTCATCGAGGGATTCGAGATTCGCCCAAAACATATCTTTCGACTCCAGCAACCATATGTTTTATTTCTCTCTTTTTTTTCTAAATTTGTGCTTCCGGAGTCCGCCGAAAGCCTGATTGGCCGGCGGCTCCGCCGAAACAAAGCTTGCGCGCTCGTCGACTTGAGCCAATCAGGATCGTGTTTTCAACGGCCGTAGCCAATCACGAACGGGCTTTCAGAGAGAACTGATGTTCTGAGGCTGGAACAACATAGAAAGGCAAAATTGCAAAAGAAATCGGAGAAAGCCCTCTTCGTTTTTCTTAAAGAAAGCGGCATGGCAGAGCGCTTCTAAACCTCGACTCAAAAACATGAGACCCAAAGCAAAAATGTCACGTGTCATTCACTCAAGAGTGACACATGCCTGAGACTTTCCTGGGTATTACCTATACCAGTTACAAGAAATTGAGCTGCAGGCGACATATGAAGTCCCCACATAGCTCCGGCAAGTAGTACAAAGCCTCCAGCTTTCACCGGTCGTGGCCAATGCAGACGAACCACCGTCGTCTGCGAGTTGTGACTGAACGTCGATCCCCGCGTACTAAATGGGAAAACTTGGAAATAAAGCGCGAAACGGTCTCAAACTTTCTTAAAACTGATTTTCTGCAACGCATCTTGCACTTTTTGTCTAAATATTTAGGTCTGCAGGTTCCGACAAAGTGTAAAAGTAACATATGGTTTTGCTTTTTATTTTTTGAGTTTTATGGAAAGAATTCAGACTCGAGAGTTTATGTATTTCCTGTGGGCGATGGTTAAAACAAATTACATGTAAGAAGATTGATTACATATATGTGTATGGGTGTGTGTTCTCCTGAAAGTGGATTATTATTTGATTTGTTTTTCATTAAGCAAACATATTAAACTCTGCTTCAAAACACTTTTCAGTACAACATGTGCTGTTCTCCCCGATCACCCATCCTCATAACAGTAATCTCCCAGGATACAATACGTGCCCAAAGAGCGCGATCGCAAACTCCATTGGCACGCTGCTCTGCGCAATAAATATCTGAGCTGAAAACCAAATTGGTTACTTGAAAAAAAAAAAAAAAAAAAGTGGAAGCAGGTTTCTTCCTACAAATGTTATTTGCTGAAGGTTCGCAGATACGTAAAACAAAGGTTCGGAACAGTATCAAAGTTTGGATTTTTATTTCATTAATGAGCACATGCTAATGAGCAATGTCTACGGCAGTTCCTTCCCCATGTCTCAAGGTTGCTTACAGAAAAAAAGAGCAAACCATCGCCGAATTATTCAACCAGGGGATCTATCAAGTAGGTCATGGCTCTGACATACTCAGTTTGCTTATACCTGCCACATTGGCATTGTCTACATGGCTCCAAAAGCTGTTAAGCAAACTGTATGAGAGATGATGTGATTTCAAGCATTGTGTACACCACTCATCTCAACTTTGAGGTAGAATCGTTATTTGAAACATTCTGGGGTGCTGATGAAGTTGGCCGTGCATTCTGCCAGGAAGGAAAAGTGTGCTCGACCAAGCGCCACCGATGAATTAATGAGCTATTGTTGCTCGTTTTGTGTAATCATATCGTCCTGGAAACTCTTTCTCCGCCTCCTCATAAATGCACTAGGCCCGCCAGAAGTCTTTGACCACAGCAGTCCCAAAACACGCATCACCTGACGAGCCTTTGTTTAGTGGTGGTGAGCTCGCATGCTGCCACTGTTTGCTTCGTGCTTTGGTCTGCGGATCATAGTGGTGAACCCAACACTCATCGATAGTCTGTCTCGCACAACATTTCTGTGGTTCGAAGGAAGAGGGTGCAGGCAAGCTGGTATAAACTCGAGCCGCGTTCCCAAGCACGGGATTTGCGAGAGAGACAATTTTTCCACGCCTTGGCTTCTCGTCGAACCATTTATATTAGAGCGGAACCTGACGCGATGTCGACAATCAAACCAAAGAACAGACTGCCTGAGCGGAACAGAAAAAATTGTCGCCGGCACTCCGCAAATCGCGTGCTTGAGAACGCTCCTTCATGGTAGGGGACCCACCCTAGTAACACAAAATGTTGCCAGAACGTTGTTGCAATGTTGCCCCCAAACGTTGTCAAAACGTGGCTAATGTCCTTTTGAAGCCACATCCTAGTAACGTTACATGCGAACATTTCTCCGACATTGCCACAATGTTTAAATTCTTTGCAACATTGCTGCAATGATACTGCCACATAATAACAACATGTTTTCAACATTGTTCCAACGTTGCTGCAATGTTCCTGGCAGCAATATTCGGTAAACATTTTAGTGTGACGTTGTGGCGATGTTGCCGTGCATAGAAAAATGTTGACCAACATCTAGCAACGTTGCCACAATATTGTTGAATATTGTAAAACATTGCTCCGCTATTTACAACATTCGCAACGTTGCTGCAACATTGTGGCAACAGTATGTGTTACTAGGGCAGAGACACCACGGAACAAGAAGGACGGACGTCTGTTGTCAGTCCTTCCTGTTCCGTGTCTCTCGGTCCCTTACCATGATTTCCGTGGTTGTTTCCTTTCACAGCCCATTTTGCATAGGCGTGAGCAACCTTTGTCATGTGCATTGACCCAAAACTGGTGTGGACATGCTGGCTATCGCCCGAAAAGTGATCCGCAAGTTTGCGAGCACGAGGGCCTCTATTTGCGCTCGAATTGCTGGTTCATCACTTTGCTCTTCATCATCCAGGCCCGTCTGAACACGCTGAAAGCAACATTTAACCACCGTGTGCGCTGTACTACTATTCCAATTTTTTTTGCGGCAGCGATACAAACGCCGCTCATATCATCGTAGCAGGTGACGGCAACCTTCGTTATCATTACGATTCCATAGCCAGGGCTATGGAAACTTGCTGGAAACATTTTGTACGAACGACCGCATTAATTGCTACAAAGAATGATTCAACCGAGATAACAACGCTGGTCGTACCAATATTGTCAATTTTGATCCCCATTTCTTTCACGTTAACTCCACCCCCATCAGAATGGAACAAATACATTCCCGTAAGCCACGAAAGCTCTTTTAATGACTTCCAGAAAACTCTCTTTGCATTTGCACTATATCCTAAATCTAATGTGGAAGGTGCTGAATGACAGCAGTCGTGAAGTCCGTCGTGCTGGCGTATCCCCCAAGGTCCCTCGTGCGCACCTGCACAGCGTAGAAGGATAGAAAATTACTACGCTTTTAATGCACACCGAGAAATGCATCAAATGCTATTAATGAAAGTAACATGTGGTGTTGTATTTCGTGGACAAATACGAACAAATTATTTACAAGACAATGTGTGAGAATGCCTCGTATCGAACAGTTCACAATGCATTGTATTCGAGCCAACGATACATAGAGCTTTAAGTGTTCAGGAAATAATGTTTTTCGGAGCTCGGGGAAAAGATTGGGGAAATAAATAAGCGTTCAAAAATCACGCAAAATGCAGGTTCATGCAAATATTGTTTCCTTGAGCTGAATTTGGCTTTACTCACAGTGTCCTGGATCCAGGAAAGGGCACTGAACGTCCAAAACCTTTGTTACTCCTCGTTATGTAAGCCAGTGTTCTCCTTCTATCAAAGTCTGCTAATGTATTCGATGCTTTTCCTCATCTTTATTTTTCTGAAGTATATGACTTTCTCACCTTTCAGGGTTTCGAGAATTTTCTCTGGTGGAACACGAATCAGTTCAGTTAGCGACACCGCGGCAAGTCGCGAGGGGCAAACTTGCAGATATTTTTGTTCCGAGCACTTAGTATTCCCTCGCAGTCAGTTTCAGAGGCGCATTTAAGCAGCATGTCACCCGATCGGAGCCATTTAATTTCCGTTACATTTTTTGACAGACACGTCACCGCCTTCCCGATAAACAATGGCGACAGTTTCCCCCGAGTGGCACGGTTGCTTTTCCTCTCAGTGGTTGCTCTACTAGGGACAACATACTTGCCCTGAAAGGCATTCCAACGTCAGTATTGAAACATCCGTCCAGAGCTGTTTACCGCCCTCGATCAAAGATTTGAAAGAATGTTTACCCATCAACTGTTTAGGTAAATAGGTATCCCACCTATACATATGGGAAAGTTATGAGAGTGACGATAACCAGGCCTGACCAGGACATCCCCTCAGCACGGCATGATAACCGCTTGGGATCTGGGGGTGCTGCCTCAAGTACAATATAAGTGCACTCAGAAATGTGCTTCTCTGGGCAATGTACGAGGAAGGCGCGAGATGAGATGTCCTACCTTTCCACTCTTGATGACTTTTTCGACAGCATCTTTCAGAAGCGTGGCATAGTAGTGGAGATTGACGTGCCGCAGCATTTGGGCAGCACAGAGAAACATTGCTGTCGGGTTGGCAATATTCTTGCCCGTGGCTTCTCCAAATGTGTGCCTTGCACCCTGCAGATTCCGCAGCTTCACATGGAAGCCATTGTTTCATTATTTCGTACCAACCGGTTCATAGATGACGCAGTCGGAGCTATAGCTGGCACCTGGCACCACACCTGCTCCTCCGACCAGGCCAGAAGCAAGGTTGTCGATGATGTTCCCGTACAGGTTGGGCATCACCATCACATCGAAGCGGTGTGGATTGGCCACCAACTGTGTGTCACACCGAGGGCTTCGTGTATACTAAATAATGCGATTAAGCTTCTCCTCACCTGCATGCATGTGTTGTCGATGATCATGGACTCAAACTCGATCTGAGGGTAGAGCTCCGATATCTCCTGGCAGCATCGCAAGAACAGTCCATCACCCAGCTTCATGATGTTGGCCTTGTGTACAACCGTCACCTTCTTACGGCCATGCTTAGTTGCGTAGTCAAACGCAAATTTCCCAATCTTGCGAGACTTTGTTTCCGTCACGATCTTCAAGCATTCGATCACTCCGTGCACGCTCTGCAATCGTATTCCAAGTTACTCGGAGACAGCAAAATTTCATTCACATCACCAAGTTTTGTCTCCAATCGGTGGGATGAAATATCGTGACACTCCCCCAAACCAACGCTATAACAATCCTAAAGATGTCCTCGGGATATCCCCAAATTTATTAGATAGGGTGGAACGATATACAGTAGGGAAAAGGCGCAGCTTTTTGCTTCAAAACTATGCAGGATATTGCGCATATTTTTAAGAAAGTAAATGAAATTAGTAAATGATTCTGCGTAGAAGATGTCCCGTGGGAGTGAGTTCCATTCCTCCATTGTTCTTGGGAAGAATGGGTATTTAAAGGTATCCACGTGGGTGACGAATGGGAATAAAGTGAGGAAGGGGGATTTTAATAATACTGTAACAGGAGTGGGAACGCACAACACACGTACCGCTCGCGACACAGTTGTCCCAAATCGCTCGTCAGGACTTCTGCAGCCCGTATTTCCTATGGGCTACCACTCCAAGTTCGTGAAGGGCAGTGTGGTGAAGTCAGCATTAAGACCACACGTGCTCGGAAAGTCTACGGTTCCTCTCTGCAGGATATCCCCGTACGAAAATTCTTTATTTAGCCAAGCGTATTTTACTTTCCCCTAAAGCAACTACGGCAAGGCCTGAAAAAGTGGTCTATCAGTGTCCTTATAAACTGTCTAGGCTAATTCCTAAGGTCAACCGACCTAAGCAAGGCGAGGGCTGCCCATTGAGTCAGCACATAGGTGAGTGTACGAACCATATTGAGTCTGGCTCACTCGACACAGCATTTCAGCTCGTGTCTTTCAAGAGGCAGCGGTCAAGTGGAGTCATTCCGCCCGCCATTCAAGGGAGATTATTGAGGCAACCTTCACTAAGCAACAATGAAGTCAGTCAACCATTTGGCAGTCTAGACTGGACGTCAGAGTCATTGTCAGTGTTTTCGGTGCCAGTAAACGCAGTCCTCTGTCCAGCCATGTTTTCTTGACGTGTATCACCTTGTTACTTAACCAACACGCTCGGGAGTTTTATTTCTTTGTACTGCTGCGTTATATTGGAATCAATTGGTTGACTGCATATGCATATTATTGTTGGATACTATAATTTTCTCTATAATTGCACTATAATTTTCATTCCATGTCGCATTACTGTATTATGGAGTGTGATGGGGGTCAGGCCTCGTAGCTTTTTGTCTGTTCCTCCCACCAAGCCCTTGGTAAAAGATAAACATATGGTTTGCCATCTGCAAGCACAGACACACAGTCAGAAGAAACTTGTATGCCCACATATGGGGATAAGCGCACCATGCAAACAAAACCGTCTGTGAACACAGTCTCAGAATGGGAAGAATGTAATGGCTGCGCTGTACTAAGTGAGTTCTTAATGACCCCCATTTGAGAATCACTCTTGGAAGTAGGGTTCCAAGTACAGAGACAGTTTCAATTATGCCTCATTTTAAGCCCTTTTCGGGCCTCTGAAAAGTGCTTTTTGCTCGCAGGTACAGTGACAAGGTTCACACAAACTGAAATTGGTTCAAGTAGATCACCATGTGAGGTGCGCCACCACCATCCATCTCCTAACTCGAGCTGCTGGACAACTTACTTTCCATACAGAATCCACAAATGTCATCATACAACTGTGGGAAGGCACATTTCATGAGGTCAAACTCCAAAGGGGACCTCGAAAAATCTCTTCCGAATCTTTAAAGGGTGACATGCCTCATGTTCGAGAGCACTGTATTCTCCTTCAGTCTGTTCTCGGATGACGTAGAAGTCGAGGTTGTTGTGTCTGGTCTTGATCCCCGGCAGACTTCGCACGTGCACCACGTTGGCAAAAAGGTCCAGTTGGTTGCTGAGAAATGGCACAAACATCCTTTACTCAATGAATGGGATGGGATGTTCATTCTAACTGACACTCGGGTCCCAGCAAAAACTATGCGTGTTTCTATGGGGGAAAATGCTCAATAATTCCAACATATGAATACCCACGAGAGTGCCCTGCCCAACTCACGGGTAGACATCAGCTCGGAAGCGCCCGCTAGCATATCAGGGCACTAAAATGCAAAAACGAGTTCACTTCAAATTACGTTACACGCTACGTTAATTTCGTACTTGTTATCATAATTCTTAACTTTCGTTCCGTTACGGAGCTCCAATCAGAATTATACCTGACTCTTCCTTTCTTCGGTGCTGCACAGTGAAGGTAGTTTCAGCTCGTGCATCGGTGTTTTTAGTTCACGCCATGGAGCAGTCTCGGTGAAAAATATAGTGCGCGTTGCGAAGCGGACTGGTGTCGCTGTCCGCAGGACATGAACATAAACGTTATCAGTGGAACATTTGCGAGAACCGTTGTGAGCTACAATTAAGTGAATCGGTATTGAAAAATACTGCAGTGCGCATCATGAACACTACGATCGGACCCGTTCCCAATCCACATGCTTCTCCTGCTGTCTCATTGGATGTCACCAAGCTTTCCTTCCTGGGGATACCATCCGTTGCGTTTTTCTTCTACACAGTAGCGCTGTGTTAACTATTTTTTTCTTGCATTCCACTGATTGAAATATGAACTTTCATTTGAGAGCAAGCTGTTTTTGCATTTTAGTGCCCCTTTAAGCGTTAAATTTACTTCTAAGTCTATTTCTCATAAAACTGACACTTCTGCCAGAGGAACAAATCATCATAATGGTGCGTGCAAGTGGGGAGAAAATGGTACTGCAAGTTCGTGCGTGCCCAAAAATACAGGGGCGTGGTTGCGGGTAGCTGATGAAACACATCACAGCTGACCTAGTGTTCCCATTTGTTCAATTTTTTTTTTTTCACGCGTTAATGGAGAATGAAATCTACATGCCATTCAAATGAGTAACGTGAAAGCCACACCATTCGCTGTAAAACCTGTGTCTGATCAACAACAGGAGAATACTAGCAACCAGGTTGAGTACACGTACAGTGAGTGTAGAGTTGGAGCCTCACAGTAGTAAGCTCAGTTTAAAGTGTTTCTATGCGTTACATTTCACTGGTACGAATACAGAAGGCAATGTGCACACTACTCTGAAATACTTGCACGGATGCCATTTTTCCAACCTATCTGCAAGAAATATGCAGAAGGTATAGCGGGAGAACCTAATCTTGTCGTGTTGTCTGTACTCCACTGAATAAAAGAGAGACGCAATCTGCTCAATACAACTGGTGCATTGAATGGAATTGCTTTTATGTTCCTCATTGTATAGCATGCAACTTTTATTGTTCACTTAATTCGACGTTAATAAAAAAAAGCATATGTCTTCCAATTTCAAAAATCACGAGGGCGAACGCTAGCACTTGGTCGGCTAGGATCCGTTTCAATAGACGAGTTCAGAAAATCCCAGAGTGCTTAGCGTCGCTTTGAGCTGTGGGAGTTTACTAATACGAAAGAAACGGGTGACATTGTCCACGACGTGTCAAGGTGAGCAAAAGCGAAGTGTGAAGGATCATTCTTCGTTCCCCCACCCAGCAAGCGCCCAGGATGCAATGCGTGCGCAAAGAGCACTGCAATTTTCTCAACTCGTCTATTGGCTGTCCACAACTACGCTCCCGTATTTCGGGGGGAACCCATTGGATGCGTTAAGTAGGTGCACGAGTGCTTCAGACTCGACTCACTTAACACGCCTCTCATTTGGGCGCATGGAAGTAGCGCCTGGAGATTTTCCGTGACATACTTCCTGTTGAGCATTGGCAGGACGACCTCCCGAGTGTGGAAGCAAAATATACCCAATGCCCTCATTTGAGGAAACTGTTATCATGCTTTTCTTTTAGTGACTTCTACACTGATATTGGAGCTGCCTTAATGGAGACATCTTTACAGTAAACAGCTCCTATGGCATCTCTTACAAATTCCCATTTGTTTTTCCATTTCATTCGCTGTTACAAGGAAAAGTCTTCAGGACCACAACTGTCTCTTCTAACGTTGCTGTAGGTTCAAACTAAGCCAATGTGTCTTCTGTCTGGTAGTGGCATCAGAGAGTGAAGGAAGGAGCGAAGGAGGGCGAGGAACAGGAAGTGGCATCAGTGAGCCAGCAGTGTAGTGCTCCAAAGTTGCTTCTCGCTGTTTAGTGACTGCTCCGCGTGTCTCATACTCCCGATTTGAGTGCCCAAAAGAGGGGCACCTACTTAACGCACCCATTCTTTCTGCCCATGCAACCAGGGACCATTTTTTCCGGTACGATGCCGCTTACACGTCGTCGGCAAAGCAAGCAAGTATCGCTGTTTTGAGTGGATCAAGACCCTTCCTGTTGACTACAAAGCCAACACAAAAGAAGCAAACTGCTTTGTCGATATTTGTGTTCGCAGGGTTCGGCTTAAAGGAACTGGAAAGTGAAATATGACCACTATGCTTCAAGATAGCATCATGTCCAACTTGGCTATGCAATTTGGAACGCTTCGAGAAACTCAAAGACTTTCGTAGAGGATACACATCACGTGGTATACAGGGCGTACAGGTGTACCACATTTCAAGAGCAACTCTCGACAGGTTGGCTATTAACTGTTGTCCCCTGCAAAACCTGGCATCCAGGCGAGTTATACGAATGTTTGTGTCACGGAATCAGACACTTTGCTTTCCCAGTCCATCTGCCCCATCGACGATCTCCAGCGAGCCATTGTGTCTCAGGGAGAGATTATAGCATCTTTTGTTCATCCTCTTTAGCTTCAGACTTCCACCCCCAAATGTTAATCCTTCCGCGTAAACTCGTCAAAGGGGCGATGACTGTTGACTTTTTCCACTCATATACCTGACTAGACACGGGCCACGATTTTAAAACCTACGAGTGCTAGCAAAGTGCAACCACCTGTTCAATGTATATGTGTTTGAGAAGAGTGTTATTCCTGACTGCAATTAACTAAAGTGGGACTGTCTCTACCGTGACGAAAGCACGCAAGTACAACCAGATGCTGTATGGGATGGCCCGTCTGATTGCAAATATAATACCCTCTAGAAGCCATTAGTAACGGAGGGGCACTGAAATCGAAAAGGTTGCTAACGAAGCAAACCCAGAAAAAGGGAAAAATAAACGAGAAAGATAACCTCGGGAAGAGCCCTACAAAACCAAGTCGGAGGTTCCGTAGATTTTATTTCTAAGATTTAACTTAGTAGTCAGTACTATCCACCTTGTGTATGTTAGAGAAGTGAAGTGAAGTGCCCATCTGTGTTCGAC
This sequence comes from Ornithodoros turicata, assembly GCF_037126465.1. Classification (NCBI taxonomy): domain Eukaryota; kingdom Metazoa; phylum Arthropoda; class Arachnida; order Ixodida; family Argasidae; genus Ornithodoros; species Ornithodoros turicata. Next base: position 1,176,411 of record NC_088201.1, read on the forward strand.
GATCAAGACTTCGTCCACAAGCATCACCACTCACCCGAAGGAACCTCCGAAGACAACCACTGCACATCACCTAACAGATAAGACTTTGATTTGTTGTCCGCCACTCGCAACTTTGGACATTTAATTTTTGCTGTCAACCGTAACCGTTATTAGAATCGTTTCATTAGTCACCCTGTTATTATTGATCGCTTATCGATACTAGGAACCTATGTGCAGAGTAAACTTGTTATTGTTACAGACACCTCGACTCTCCTCGTAGTTACTGTTGTGTCGCTCCCGAGCGCGTGTCTTTTGACCCGGGGACAATCCGCCCACTTCTTCTGTGTTTGCCGGAATGGTGATACATCGGACCCTGTGGCTGCATTTAGCTTTTGCCAGTGGAAGTAAGCCTAGCCCTCCCGATCTAGCGACGGAGGTGAAAGCCCACTTGGTGCGATCGCGAAGACGACCCAGTGAGATTGTGAGGCCATTATACGGCACACCTGGTTTCCGTGACAGTCTGCTTTACATTCTTGTATTCCGGGCTACACAAACCGTGAACCTTCGACTATGAAACACATACTGCACTCGTGACAACTGCCACGCCTAGATAGCTCACCTAGTTGCTCGCGTTTTCAATAGATGGCGCATTTGGGAATCCGCAAGCTTTGCTTGGCGCAGCAATCTTGGATTCTGAATTGGATTGCTGAAAAAATGCTCAATGTATAGCAGAGCGTATCTGAAGCGTCCAAGTTACGAGCATTCAGAAAACCATGTACAGTTTCTACAGGTTTGCCATTCACTTTACAGTTCCTTTAACGTCGCAAATGACGTCAATTCAGTCCCAATATTTTCTGCTCAGAGATGCGTCGTAAATACGTATTCTGGAAAGAATTAACCGCTTCTATTTCCGCCATTCTATTCCTCCGCGAACATGTGGCCACGATGCATCTCCAACACAGCTAAGATGTGCCGCCGACGAACCCTCATTGGCTTCCTTTAGTTGCTGAGTTAGAGAGTCAGTGAGTTAGAGTTGAAGTTTCAACTAACGGGATTGTATTGTATGTTAGCATCCATAGTGCAGATAGCTTTTCAAGTTGACGAGGCACGTACCGAATCTTCATGTTGAGGGTTTGCAGTTCTCCGGTGTGGGAAATGTCGGGAGAGGTGAGGATGCCCTTGAGAGCGATTCCATTTCGCTGCACGGACTCTATAGCCGTCTCCAAGGGTGCACTCATTGTGTGGTGAATCTCACTACGGAAAGCCAATGGGAACAATGGTCCGTTAAACTAAACTCGTGAGAGAATTTTAAGCATCCACTATAGATTTTTATCTCCAACCTTTTTGTTTCAGTTTCTAAATCAGGTGCAATGGTGTTCAGTAACAAAGTCACTCGTTGTTGACTGTTTGTTTGTTTGTTTCAAAGAAAAGGAGAAAGTGAGTCGATAGTGGGCTGATGTAAACAGCCAAGAAAAACCAATGCGGGAAAGCTGCTGTAAATGGGTGAGGATGGCCCACTATAAGGGCCAAACAGCTTTCAGTTGGAAACATTAACTTGCTCTTCTCTACTTGCGGGTGAAAAAAGGAACGCACCTGAGGAATATTTCTTCAAACTCGATGGGAACGCTGATGGCACGGAAGACGTTCTTCACAGCATCTGCTAGCTCAGGCCCCACACCGTCTCCCGGAATGAGAGTACACTTTATCTTGGCCTGAGGCCGTGACACTGGCTCTTGCTGCAACAAAATAACCTCCATGGAAAGGAGCCCACTGTCTGGATTCATTGGTAGTCACGCGCTCTGTGACAAACTGCACGAATAAACTGGCGGACAAAATGAATGAACAAGAAGCCTCAGTGTGGGTTACACAAACCACAAGAGCTGTTCAGTACAGTGGTGGATATGGGGGGATTTCCCTCTCTCCACTATGCCCAAACCGAGGGTCTGGATCTGTGTATCCCATGCATCTCTCCCGTTTCGTGCTCGCCAGAACCACACTTGAGTTCAGGATAGTCTCCACTTGATTCACTTTTTAACCCAGGCAAGGAATTGTGTAGAATTGAGCCCTTTTTTTGACCCCAGGACCATAAAAGCACTGCACCTCTTTCATTGCTCTGAAATCCCGTGGAATTACGAGTAAAAATATTGCAATTCAACTTTGCAGCACGAGGTATGGTGTACATCTCCAACCAGAAGGGCTCAATCCCTTACATCAACTGCCTATTCCTTAATCCAAGCATGCTTGTTTAAACTACAAATCACCCAACAACCATTTTAGGCAAAACTCCTCAGTGCCATACTTACCACAGCTTGCATCTGGCCCGCAGTAACCGCTAAGCATCTTTGAGGCGCCTGTCCAGTCTAGCGGTGCAAATACAGAAAATACGTACAGGGTGGGAGATGATTTCCGGACACATTTCAAGACGCTATTAAGAATTATACAAAATAAGACTCGCAGTGCTGTAGTTCCAAGAAATGTTTTATTTGTGCTCACCCTCGATGTTGCAGAAAATCCGAGCATTTTCAATGGGCTATACTGCCGTCGTTATAGGCTTACTCCCTCTCTGTTTCATGCTGCATCGGGTGTTAGAGTGCCACGTCCAGAACAGAAACTCATGAGTCGCATGCTCCAGTACGCGCAGATCAATCTGTTCGCCCCAGTGTTTTACGGAAACACTAAGACTGTGTTGTGGTTGAGCAAACTTGAACGCCATCTCAGCTGAGCCAAAATGCACAATTGGAGTCTCCTCGTGTAGTCCTCAAATGTTACGACAGACAACAAAGAAACAGTGGTACGAAAAATAAGGACAGCAGCGCATGAATGCACGAATCAGACGACGGTGTCATCTGCTAAGAGGAACGAGCAACATTGCAGATTTTCTAAGTAGCAAATAAAGTTAAAACTCAGGCGGGTTCGTGTGTCACACTGAGACCCAAACTGAGTCCTAAACCGATTTGCGTTGCCTACAAAAAGATGTCGTATGTACAAATTAACTTTCAAAGTTTCAGGTTCTCGTGAGAATGGCTGTCTGCTGTGGCGCAGTACAAAAGGAGCACCGTAGCAGGGGGATGTACTTGGACAACGACGGGTCTGCACCTATTACAGCTATAGCTCACTTTGATCAGAGGCGATACCGTCCTCCTGAGCTGGCTCCTTATATTCGATGACGTCACTCGGACAGTTTTAAGTGTTCCGTTTGTTATTGTGTTCTTTGGTGGTAGCCCAAAAGAGTGAAGCTGCCGTTGTCAACCAGTGAAGGAGCTGTTTTTTTTGTGTGTGTCTCCATAACATTCTGTGCCTCTGTTTCTTCTGCTTCCTTTTTGTTTCTTTCTCTTTGCCTTTGGGAACAGTGAGCCTCCATCACGACTAACCTTTCCCCTCCGTTTTTAGCATAATTAAACGTTAAACCATTAATTTTTTAAAATTCCGCGTTAGCACCGCGAAGCAACTTTATCTATAAGCGGCGTACGGACATAGACAGATGGAAAGAGGACAGCAAGGAGGAATGAGGGACAGAGGGGTTAGTATTTGTCCTGGGCCGACATTCGTCTGGAAAGTCTGCCGGAAAACCCAGGGAAAACCTTATATACAGCACAGCCGGTGACTGGATTTGAACCCTCCCAGTCTCTGAGTGCCCATTGTCACCCAAGTGTATCCATTGTGTCTTTGTTTTACAGCAAGCAGACATACCGTTTCGTTGACCTTTCCTCTGTTTTTTTTTTTTTGTTCTAATAAATATCCCCCCGCCCCAATCCCAGTGTTCGTGAGACCCTGTACTGCGCTCGTGAGACCCTGAAGCATGGAAGATTTCTTTTTTTTTTATCTCTCCGTCTCTGTCTTTTTAGCTGAAGAACGGAAATCGGTTTGGGCAGCTCCAGTGTCCGTTTGGCGGCAGCGGCGGAGATGCGTCTTGGGGTGAAGCAGCCTTGCGGGGCAATGCCGGATGAGAGTGGGGCTGGTCAAGTTCAAATTTTTTTTCGCCGCTAAAACAAAAAGTGTTTCGATGAAACTTTGTAAAATAAGTGTTCAAGGGGCGTACTATTAAATGCAATTTGTCTCATATTTTTATCGGGACCACCTCAGTGTGCAATTGACGGCTGAATATCTGGTAAAAAGCAATATTTCCCAAATTCATGATTGTTTTTCTGCGTACTCTTCCATGTCTGCGCCTCTCCAAATATTTTTAATACGTTCTATGCCTCCTACACAACAGCGCTAAACTGTTTAAATAGCCATGAAAAAAATGGCAGAGTTCCGTAAAAAAATCCAAAACTTCACGAAATTTTACAGTCTTTTCGGGGCATAAACTCTCGATAAAAAGTGTCGATCAACCTTCAACAACCTTCAACGGTCTTGGCCCGAAAGTATTATGCTTTGCTTTCCCTCGGGAGAAGTTTGGTTGGAATATGCGCAAAAGCTATTTTGTTATTTTTTTTTTTTTTGCCGGGTAGGTTACATATCAGATCGCGATCTTCAAGAGGCGGCCACGACTCAAAAAAAAAATTTTTTGCGGCAAAAATAAGCCGGTAGAGCATTGGCTGCATGCGAACAATCAAACACATTATATTTGAAAGAAATCGGGGATGGTCGAGCGCAATGTCTGGGACGTTTGGCATGGAAGGACCCAGCACTGAATAGGGGAGTAAACACACCAGTGCTTCTAGCTCACCGTAATGCATGGGCTCGGATTTTCTGCAGTTTGTAATTCCTATCATACTGACGGGAGAACATTAAGGGCGAACTTAAATAAAACATTTGACACAACTACAGCACTGTGCCAATTTGCAATGTGATTATTCGTATGCCCAATTTTTAAAAACGTTTCGAAATGTGTCCAGAAATCTTCTCCCACATTGTATATTAGTTGAGTCTCGCAGCTTGACATACATACATACATGCTTCCCGTGTTGAAGCAAGAACTATTTAAACCCCAAGTATGTAACGATGACTTACCAGGGTGTACAATTTGCCAAAATTTCGTATCAGGGCACGATAACCCATCATGTTGGCGGTCCTGCAGCAGAACGCCAAGGTGCTCTGAAGGTGCATCGATTCTAACGCCACCACGACCACGCCACCATACAGTGATACAGAAACTAATGCAAAGAAATCTCATCCAATTCAAGATAGTTCGCGGAATTAAAAATAAGGGAAAAACAACAAACCATGTCCAAATGTTTGATGTGCCAAAGAAAGTGCAATTTTTCTTGGCGATGCCAGCGTCCAGCGTGGTGATTCATGTCGGATTTGTCCAGTTTTAAGGAACGATTATGTTTCTTTACTTACTTAGCTGGGTAGCCGCAGCAGTTGAGATTTGTTTCGTGGTTCTTGCATTAGGTACGTAACTATTCTCAGCTTGTCTGTTGTGGAAAGTATTCTGAGAGGTGACAGAATGAATTACCTTTCTAGCTGCTGCGCTGTACTACTTAGCAGAGCTCGTAGAGGAGTTCACTGTGACCACTGGCAAGATCATTCGGATATTGATTTTGGTGCTCCACATTTGCCCTCTGTTGAAACATCCTTTCTAGTAATACAATATATGTTTGTTTTACAGATCACTCTGGCTATTTACGTGGGACTGTTTCTGTTTGACGACTTACCAAAGGGCATGATAGCTTGCGGCATCTTTAGTCAAGTGATGCATCTACTCATTTTGAGAACATTTCCATTTGTCAGTGTTTCTTCAGTGCCATTTCTTCTCGCAGCAGGTAGGTTTACACCCAACCGGTAGACTTGGCCGACAGGCAATTAAAAAGTCATTTTCAACTTGTGCATGAAAAGGTGGAGTCTCACGAAAGAGTATTCTGAGGACATTTCTGGTGAAACTTACGTTTAGTGTGCCCATCCATTAGGGAGTCAGCGGACTCGTTCTTAGTTAGGCACTCGGAATATCCTCCACAAGTTAACGCAGAAAGCCTGCTGTATTTAACTTTTCCCATTACAGTTGCAAGGGCGGAAACAAGTTTTTCAAGTTAATTAAGACATACCTGCGCAGCACAATGTCCCACTAAATTCTCTGGCAATTTTGTCAATCGAGACCCAGCGCTTGAATGATCCGAATACAGATAAAATTATTGATACATTTGCGAACGTCCGCAGAAAGCCTTTCAGAGTTTTGACTGAATTTCACTGCATGATTTGACTGGGACTCTATGCATGACATGGGAGGCACTTGGTTGTATTGAGGCCGTCAAGAGCCTTAACAGCAGCAACTGTGGTTAAAGCTATTATACAGGGTGTCCCAGCAAAATGTGAACATATTTTTAAAAAATATATCTATCACTTTTTTCCGAGATCAAATCAGCTGCAAGATAGCATATGTTGAAGGACACTCCCTAGGAGGGCATTAGCAGACTCCTAAGGCAATGTCTTAATTAACTTTCAATAATTAACTTTTTAATTATAGAAGCTACGAAGTTGTTCCAATGAGAACATCTGATCTCTTCGGTCATCTGACACCAAAGCCGTTTTCAGATCGATAGATCGTCCGAAAAAAAAAAAAACGTGAAGGAACACCATTTTTTTCTTTATTTTGTTCATTGCGCATCTTCGAAGACTCGTCTTTCCTTCACCCCCGGTGTGAGAGAGTGAAAGAGCACACTATCGCCTCATGTGTCGAAGATGAGCTTTAACTTGCGGAAACAAAATGAAAACAAGTGAATCGGGTGACTCTATCACAACTGCCCTTATCTTGGGTTGCATTTTCTGCTCTCTTAATCTTTTTGCAGGACGCAAGAGGCGATAGTGTGCTCTTTCATTCTCTCACATTGGGGATGAAGGAAATACACGTCTCCAAAGATGCGCAATGAACAAAATAAAGAAGAAAAAAAAGTGTGTTCCTTCACTAACTTTTTGCAAATGATCTATCGAACGGATTTTTGTTCTGAAAACGGCTACGATATTGGGTGACCGAAAGGAAAAAAATGTTCTCATTGGGACAACTTCTTAGCTTTTATAATTAAAAAGTTAGAAAATTAATTACGGCTAATTAATTGACAAGGGGCGATGAAAAAAATATTTTTGGTTAAACCACCCAACTGCCAAGCACGTACAGTTGGTTCCATTTTTGTAGAGCACTCAGTTTTTTCTTTAGCCCTTTTCGGTGGGACGCCCTGTATAAGGACCCTCTGGATGCATGAAAAATGTACACCTTGCGCCGCATATAAGAGGTCTGCTTAATTTTTCGTGGAACATGAACTGTCTTGTGATTGCATTGTCTTTCAGTCTTGGTCATTGTAAACCACTTTCTGGCATTTACTTATTTTTCCACCGTTTACCATCCACTGAGTGAGGTGAGCCCCTTCTTCTCCGTTGCGAGAGCATTTCTTAATTAATTATTTTCATTTTTTCCAGGTCTTGGCTTACTTCACTCTTTGCCTGTGGATTGTACCGTTTGCCTTTGTTATTTCATTGTCGGCCAACGACAGCGTTTTACCCACCTTGGCGGAAAAGAGGCCACTTTTAGCGGGTACGTCTCTCTTGTCATAACACCCTCTATGTGCAAAACAATGGCAATGTTTTGGAAGGAAGTATCGTAGTTCCGTCCATAGTACTTGACTGAAGCGAACAGAATACGACCGTTTTTTTTCTTTTTTTTTTCTTATTGCCAGTCTCAAGCACACATGAGCACGTTCCAACTTGTTTCCATTAAGGGTCCTTTTACAGCTACAGAGGACGCGAAAGAGCCTTTTGAGAAATATACCCAGAGATAGAGACGAATGAATTATCTGCAAAGCCAGTCTGGCATTTGTTGGAGAGTATCGTTGGCCTTTGTGTAAAGGACTGAGGTTGAGTAGCATAGTGAGGTACACCAAAGGTACCATTCCAGGGCTCTGGCTATACCACCCAGTGCCCATCACCATGCAACGTGACATTTGGCTTCAATAATGAAGATTAATTAATTTGCAGAAGACGACGACATTGTCTCCAATTACTTCTCTCGGCGAAACAAACGCTATGGGTTACTCTTCTTCTTCAACAAGGCCAAGGAGTCCATTCTACCACAGAGGGTCAAGAAAGGATTTTAAAATGGCTGTAAATAGCATTTTTGGACTGTTTAATATATTTCTGCCGCATAAAGCTTTTGTTCAAAATAAATGGCGAGTCTGAAGCGGGTTGTTTTCACACCACAAGGCACAATTTTTTTTACCTGTTCTTTCTTACTTGACCGCATCCAGGATATGTGCTTCCCACGATTATGGATGGTCCCCCATTGCTTGTTCAACACTTTCTGTTACACGCATCTGTTTGCTTACTGACGCTGCTCACGTTCTGGGCTAAGAAATTACGTTACCTTTGGACTAATTTTCCTTTTCCTAAACACTAATGAATTTTGAAAAAGGTCGTTAATGTGGTTACCTGGGCAGAGCCGTAAAACGAGTCTGTTTACTCTCGGTTTATTGAAAAGTGTTACACAGACAGCCCAAGCGACATATACCAAGATTGGGTGGCTGGCCAACCTGGGCGGCCAACAAGCACCGAACTGTAGCCTGGGAGTTCTGTGATGTACTCCCAGATGTTTTATCCCCATCAGATTTTTTTTAATGGATCGGTGCGAGTTTGGCCATGGTATGCATACCATACATGGTTACCAAGCTTTGGCTGGCCAAAGGTTGATAATGATTTTGGTAGTTTTTTCTATGGTAATGTTTGGTAGTATCGCATAATTGCGTACTCTTTCAGTTCAGATTTCTGTTTGCACTCACACAAGTGCACAAAACTAAGATATATCTAAATAGTTGCATTGTTGGCCACACATTTACTATAAACCCAAGTACCGTAACCAAAGTTCTTGGATGGCGCCACCTGTTTACGAGTTATTCACCGTCGTGAAACACCCAGAAAGTCAAAGTATGTGCTCATTTCAGGATTTTTTAAAAATTGCACTCGAATAACGACTGCTTCCAATTCTGCCGTTCGCATATTCCCGAACACATCTAATAACTCTGGAACTATCTGCTAGTTCTGGGCATGATTATATTAATACTAAGTTTTTGAAAAACACTGCCACATGTTCGGCATTATTTGTAACTCACATTTTTATGCAGTCGCTAGAGTCTGGTTGCATTCCTCATGATTGGTCTATCGCGAAGGTGGTTCCCTTGTTGAAATCTGGTGATAGACACTGCGCAAGTAACTATCGCCCCATTTCTTTAACTAGCATTCCCTGTAAGATAATGGAACATATAATTTACTCTCACTTAGTCCAGCACCTTGAATTTAACTCGTTTTTTCACCATAGTCACATGGATTTAGGAAAAATTTCTCTTGCGAAACCCAACTCGTCTCTTTCCTAGATGACCTTCATCAGGCCCTTGATCGCAGGTCCTGCACAGACTCTATATTCATTGATCTATCTAAAGCATTTGACAAAGTCGCGCGCAGGCATTTACTTCTAAAATTAACGAGACTTAATGTTGACAAAAATGTTATAGCCTGGATTCACTCTTTCTTATCTGATCGCCTGCAGTATGTCGTTACTAACAATGGGAACTCAAACATAGCTTCTGTCTTATCTGGTGAACCGCAAGGCTCCGTTCTCGGCCCCTTACTTTTTCTTATCTATATCAACGACCTACCTAACCTCTTCTCCTCTTCTGTTCGCCTCTACGCCGACGATTGTGTTATCTATCGAAAAGTAACTACCACTTCTGACTCTGACTTATTACAAAAAGACCTCGATACGCTACTAACATGGTGCTCCACGTGGCACATGGAACTAAACCTCGGAAAGTGTAAGCACATGAGAATATGCCGCAACAACAAACCTTGTCATACATACATGATTAATAACGCTGCATTGGAACGTGTTTCTACATTTAATATCTTGGCATTTTCATATCTTCTAACCTATCCTGGAAACCACACATCGAGTATATAACCAAAAACGCCACACGCACTCTAGGGTACATCCGCCGTAATTACAGCCTTGGTCCACTAAATCTAAAACTCATGTTATACCGAACCCTCGTGCTTCCGAAGCTGGAATATGCTGTTTCTGTGTGTGTTCTGTTTCTGTTCTGTTTCTGTGTGCTGTTCTGTGCTGTTGTTACATACGCCCCTCCCCTCCCTAAAGCCCTCAGGGTATCGTAAATAAATAAAATCAATAAATAAAATCAATACGTTAGGTAACTAATTGGTCGTCTAGTAATTTCACGCTCTTTCCCCCAGGCCTCGCCGGAGCCCGCAAAAATGGCTTCGGCGCTTTTAATCATTACCCACGTGAAAAAAAGTCTGAACTGAAAGAGTACGCAATTATGCGATCAAAGCCATTTATCTCTACGGCATTTTGGCCACGTACTGCAAGTTGATTAATCAAATTTCCAGAAATGTGCCTCGATACAGAAAGACAGCTTTTTTTAACACTGTATATAGTGTAGCACCTTTACTGTAATGCTTCTAAATGTCCGCACAGTGAACGATATTCGGTGGATATGGAGTTGAAGGATAGGCAAAGCTAAGTATAACTCCACACTAAATGTTGGCTCGCACTTGAAATAACATTGTGCCATCATATACTTGTACACTGTCTACTAGAGTTCACTAACCAAGCTTTTACTAGTTTGATTTATGGGCATACATTTAGCGTATGCTCTCACTATCCATGAAGGTCCATACCCACAACATGTCCTGGTAGGATAATTCTTGAGTTGCGTGTTAGTGCTGCCAAGGAACTGTGACTATGAGCAGCGTACGGACAGCAGGAAGGGGTTAGCACGCATCCTGGGCAGACTTCGGGGGAACCCTGCCGGAAAACCTCAGGCAGCACAGTAGGTGGAATTCCCACTTATTTTTTGCGTGTCTTCCGATTAAACATGAAAAAAAAAAAAAAAAAAAGAACATTTGCTGTCAATACCCTCATTTAGAACCAACATATTCAACAGGCAGACGAGTTTTGCCTTCCATTTCTTACAGTGCGTAACTGTTGAAGACAACATATTTATTCTATTGATATCGAGCACGTCCTTGATAGAGATGGGGCTTGTCGTGCATGCTTTTGGCCATCTCTGTCATGTAGGGGTACCAGAGGGGACGCAGGGCTTCTGAATGGGCCACGACCTCTTCCCACGACCATCTGTAACTGGGCAAGGCGTGTTCCAGCGTGAAGGGCCCATGCTGATGGCGTTCCAGAGATGTTACATGCGCCATGCTACCTAAGGCTGGTGGTGGACAAAAAGCCTGGATGCCAGATCACATTCCTCCCATTCTAAGTACCTTTCCCAATGTCGTGCACCAGCGAGCGCATGTTGCAACCAGCGCCGCAGTGGACCTCTGGAAATGACAAAATATGCAACTGGATAGGGTTTATTTCGGTCTTACGGAGCCGGCTCTCTTTATAACATGTACCAACATGTAACATCCTTCTGTCTTTGCACAGTGAATTCCGTTAAAGTACAACCTCCGACTTAACGTAATAAAATAACGAGGTCTGCTCCATCATGCTACGGACATCATCAGTGCCAAACTGCATGAGAGGTTCCATCAGGTTCCATCAGGTTTGGTCGCTATTTAAGGAGATGGGAGTATTGTTCAGGAAAGGGGCTACAGTTTTTGTTACAAACCGAGAAGCTTTCTGGGTCCCCATCTTTGTTCTCGAGCCAAGGTCACCGCGTTGTCCAAGTCAAAACAATGGCGTAGTTATGTCGTCTCCCAGCTTTTGGAGTATTTTTGCAAACCTCCAATGTGAGACAAGATTTCCTTCAGACTACACGGGCACCTCCCCATTCCAGAAGTAGGACAGGGTTTTCCCTGCTATGTCGGACAAAAACCTGGCCAAATTACCTCAATCTCGGCTCATCTTTGCACCAAAATCAGTCAAACTCCTTTAGAGTGAAAGCCTTTTTAACGAAAATACTGGTTGAACGAATTATTTTCACAGTCCCGTATAGGGCCAATGTATTGTTCAAACATTCGGTACAAATTTCTTTACGACGAAAATACCTCAATAACGAACAAACATGTGGCCCCTTCAACGTAATTTCCAACACATACAACGAAGTTCCCCAGGGGAGTTTGTCGGGGTTGGAAAATCCTCGTCAATACTGGAGCAAAAGTTCCAAAACCAACCAACATAGATATCCCCCAGGCCATTGAAATGCTGGCTGGCGGAGTGTGACGCGAGAGGTTGTTGAAAACTGCTGGCACAAAGCCGGGTTCGTCGAGTCAAGAGATGATGAAGATGGCGGAACCGTGTTTGACGCAACCAACTGTTGTGACGAGCCTGAATCCTTGCAGAGGACGTGGGTAAGCTATGCAAGAACGCTCCACCTCCCGGCACAATTGCTTCCAGAGGAATTTGTGAATGCCGATAAGGATGTTGCTCCAGTTCAAATGGAGAAAGAGAGCATTGAAAGCAAAGAGGAAGAAAGCCAGCCAAGATGAAAACAATGAAGAAGACAGATAAACCACAGCGGTTTCGTTCTTCTTGTAATAACGTGCCTGAAGCACACTTTGGAAGCTTGGACAATCAGTAGATGTACTGTTCAGAAAACGCAATGAACGCTCTAGTTGAGAAAAGACTGACTGCCTTCTTTTGTGCGCAAATAAATGTGTCCTGCGAGTGCATACTAACAATTTGAGTGGTCTCTCCCTTTTATGGTTATCGCCTAGAGCCAAGCAGATGTGTAAATAAACAAGATGGTGGACATCCTCTTCAACCGAGTGACCTTTACCACCAATTTTTTTCGCTGTCGCCTGAGCTTCGTTCTAAAGGAGTTTGACTGTATTTGTCGCAGCATTTTGTTGCTTTAGGTTTTAGGGTCCAAAAAACGGGTGTTGCCAGTCTACTTTGTAACTATTCGTCGTGTGTCTCGAGTTTGTCTCGAGCTTTTCAACGTGTACCGCACCGAGGCGATGAAAAGTGGGCTCACGTTTCAGAGACAATTCTTTGAGCTCAATTCCGAGTGGGTTTAAATTATCGAGCAAGCAGCACGTTGCTCGAAAAGCTCCAAAGGTAATGCCATTGAGTGGAATCTGCACAGAATTTAATCGTGAAAAGTGGGGAGAGAGGTACCATGAATTGAAGAAGGGGGACATTTCTGGCAACATGGCTGCCATTTTTTGTTTCCCAAAAAGTTCCCGAAGTTCAGGGACGGCTAAGCTCCATCTTCTATTTTTACGATGCAGTTGAAATGTGTAACGTTTGCTAGACTAACCCTGTATGTCACTGCACCGTGTCAGGGTGTTGAAGCAATCAAAAATTATTCTAATCAAGGTGTTGCCCATAACTAACACCACTATTTTCATCTAAGTTGACCCAAGGGAGAAATTCAGAGTGCAACGAAAACTTTCAAAGTGTAACAAAAATGCAGGTTGACTAGTGTTTTTGGAGGGGGAGCTATTTGATGTCCTTTGTAAACTTTCAATAGAGTAATGTTTGGAAAGCGTACCGAGCTTGAAATCCGGTGGCTCTAGGGAGGCCAACTCAATCGAATGGCAGACGACTGGACGCTTTGCCACCACAGTGCTGGCCACCACGCTGTCAGGAGGAGGAGGCCGATTTTGCTCAAACTCTCCCAGACTCTGAACGAACACGTTTTTCATATCTGTTCCTGTTATGTGCTCTGCAATGCAACATTCAAGTGCTTCATTTTTCACACTACTCACTCTGAAAAATGTGTCTACGTGTGAAAATTACTGAGATGACATCTTAGCAATTGTCATGCTCAAAACCATCGCATATTTGTATCCATGACAGCAAACACATCCCGAGACAAAAAAAGGAACACACATTTTTCTTGACATTTGTCTCACGGGGTTTTGCTCGCTTGCAACCTAACTATGACATAACACTGCATAAAAGAACCAGTTCCTCACCATATGGCGCGGTCCCTACAACGTCGCCAGTGGCATCGTATGTACTGGTCTGTACCCCCAAACGACCTTTCACGATGTATTTCTGCAAACGAGTCATTAAGCAAGCAACAGGCAACAGCTTCCTGGCAACTACTTACTCTGTCTCCGACTCGGAACCATCGCACTAAAGACGTGAACCGAGATACGCCGTAAACTGGAAAAGAAACCGAGTAACTTTTAAAATGTCTAGCCTTAGTAACTTACCAAGAACGCCACTGGCACATGTATCCATTGTGCCTGCTGGTAAGATTTTGTACCCATAACCAAAGATTCTTGTTTCAAGGTCTGAAAATGCATGGCTGCGTCGGCTATAATGATCCTTGTGTGGAAATCCATCTTTTTAGACAAACATTACCATCGTTAAATTGTAAAGACAACGTGTTGGTAACGTCTGCAACGCATTGTCCTTTATCCTTCCAAATTGGGAATATTAGGCGAATATTATTAAGTAGGGCTTTGGCTTTGTTGCTCCGGCAGATTGAGGACAAAAAAGGCATTATCCAATTAAAACTAGAGTGACTCTAATAAAACCATAAAAAAACACAAATCTAGGCGCGAGTGAGTGCACCTCGTCCCTTTTGAGTCAGAGCAGACGACAAGCGTCAGAAAGAGGCGCGACAAAAAGAAAAAAAGAAAACACAAAATATACATACACACGAGCAGTATATACAAATATCAACAACAAGAGTATTTTGTTTTCTTCCTCAGCTTCAAGTTCGCTTAATCCATCCTCCATTTCCACTGTCCTAGGTGGCGCTTCACTTGCATCAACCCATCAACCATTCCTCCTTCTGTTTACTTTCGGTTCCGGTTTGGCCGAGGAGCCAGGCGACAATGTCTTCGGTGTTCTGTTTCGGTCCTCCGCTCCACACTGGTTCCAATTTCACTTTGCCCCATTCGAGTAGAACGTGTCGTATAGTTTCCGGACACACGCAGGACTTGCATCATGAAAGAGTTCGTTTCGTCTTGCGTTGGTTTGCAGTGAGCCCGTTCATCTTGCTTGGAACAGGGGTGCACTGCCCGTCTCCTGGGTACGCCGGAGAGGTTACTGGTTCCTTCTTGTGTGCGCAGTAGTGTCGAAGGCTCTGCTTTTTGTTGACCTTTTCCCCAGACTTCGACTTCTATATTGGGAGATTTCCTTTGAGGTGATTTTCGCCCAGTGTTCTTCGTTTGCAGCGCTTTGTCTTGTCGTGCCGGGACTCTATTTTCGATCGTATTGGTATATTTATTCTTATCCAGTTCGACTTTATTCCACGGTATCTGTTATGTTGAAAAACTCTTTTTCGCATGGATGCTTCCTGTTGGTGAATAAGCGACCCGCTCTGTCGCCTTACTCTGTCCCTTTTGTGACCGCTTTCAAACATAATTTTGTGCCCAGCACATATACCCCATCAGGGCTTCTAGACCTAATTTCTACTTCTACTGGCATTTTTTCTCGTCCTTCCACGCCCCTTTAATGAGCTTTCAAGCATAATTGTGTGCCCAGGACATGTATCCCATCAGGGCTTCTAGTCCTAATTTCCACTTCTCCTGGCATTTTTTTCGTCCTTCCACGCCCCTTTAATGAGCTTTCAAGCATAATTGTGTGCCCAGGACATGTATCCCTTCAGGGCTTCTAGTCCTAATTTCCACTTCTCCTGGCATTTTTTTCGTCCTTCCACGCCCCTTTAATGAGCTTTCAAGCATAATTGTGTGCCCAGGACATGTATCCCTTCAGGGCTTCTAGTCCTAATTTCTACTTCTACTGGCATTTTTTCTCGTCCTTCCACGCCCCTTTAATGAGCATTCAAGCATAATTGTGTGCCCAGGACATCCCATCAGGGCTTCTAGTCCTAATTTCCACTTCTCCTGGCATTTTTTTCGTCCTTCCACGCCCCTTTAATGAGCATTCAAGCATAATTGTGTGCCCAGGACATGTATCCCTTCAGGGCTTCTAGTCCTAATTTCTACTTCTCCTGGCATTTTTTTCGTCCTTCCACGCCCCTTTAATGAGCTTTCAAACATAATTGTGTGCCCAGGACATGTATCCCTTCAGGGCTTCTAGTCCTAATTTCTACTTCTCCTGGCACTTTTTCAGTCCTTCCACGCCCCTTTAATGAGCTTTCAAACATAATTGTGTGCCCAGGACATGTATCCCTTCAGGGCTTCTATTCCTAATTTCTACTCCTCCTGGCATTTCTTCCGTCCTTCAACGCCCCTTTGATGAGCTTTCAAGCATAATTGTGTGCCCAGGACATGTATCCCTTCAGGGTTCTAGTCCTAATTTCTACTTCTCCTGGCATTTTTTCAGTCCTTCCACGCCCCTTTAATGAGCTTTCAAACATAGTTGAGTGCCCAGGACATGTATCCCTTCAGGGCTTCTAGTCCTAATTCCTACTTCTCCTGGCACTTTTTCAGTCCTTCCACGCCCCTTTAATGAGCTTTCAAACATAATTGTGTGCCCAGGACATGTATCCCTTCAGGGCTTCTAGTCCTAATTTCTACTTCTCCTCGCATTTTTTCAGTCCTTCCACGCCCCTTTAATGAGCTTTCAAACATAATTGTGTGCCCAGGACATGTATCCCTTCAGGGCTTCTATTCCTAATTTCTACTCCTCCTGGCATTTCTTCCGTCCTTCAACGCCCCTTTGATGAGCTTTCAAGCATAATTGTGTGCCCAGGACATGTATCCCTTCAGGGCTTCTATTCCTAATTTCTACTTCTCCTGGCATTTTTTTCGTCCTTCCACGCCCCTTTAATGAGCTTTCAAGCATAATTGTGTGCCCAGGACATGTATCCCATCAGGGCTTCTAGTCCTAATTTCTACTTCTCCTGGCACTTTTTGAGTACTTCCACGTCCCTTTAATGAGCATTCAAGCATAATTGTGTGCCCAGGACATGTATCCCATCAGGGCTACTAGTCCTAATTTCTACTTCTCCTGGCACTTTTTCAGTCCTTCCACGTCCCTTTAATGAGCATTCAAGCATAATTGTGTGCCCAGGACATGTATCCCATCAGGGCTTCTAGTCCTAATTTCTACTTCTCCTGGCACTTTTTCAGTCCTTCCACGTCCCTTTACTGAGCATTCAAGCATAATTGTGTGCCCAGGACATGTATCCCATCAGGGCTTCTAGTCCTAATTTCTACTTCTCCTGGCACTTTTTCAGTCCTTCCAAGTCCCTTTAATGAGCATTCAAGCATAACTGTGTGCCCAGGACATGTATCCCTTCAGGGCTTCTATTCCCAATTTCTACTTCTCCTGGCATTTTTTTTCGTCCTTCCACGCCCCTTTAATGAGCTTTCAAACATAATTGTGTGCCCAGGACATGTGTCCCATCAGGGCTTCTAGTCCTATTTTCTACTTCTCCTGGCACTTTTTCAGTCCTTCCACGCCCCTTTAATGACTTTTCAAGCATAATTCTGTGCCCAAGACATGTATCCCATCAGGGCTTCTAGTCCTAATTTCTACTTCTCCTGGCAGTTTTTTCGTCCTTCCACGCCCCTTTTATGAGCTTTCAAGCATAATTGTGTGCACAAGGCATGTATCCCATCAGGGCTTCTGGTCCTAATTTCTAGTTCTCCTGGCATTTTTCCGTCCTTCCACGCCCCTTTAATGAGCATTCAAGCATAATTGTGTGCCCAGGACATGCATCCCATCAGGGCTTCTAGTCCTAATTTCTACTTCTCCTGGCACTTTTTCAGTCCTTCCACGTCGCTTTAATGAGCATTCAAGCATAATTGTGTGCCCAGGACATGTATCCCATCAGGGCTTCTAGTCCTAATTTCTACTTCTCCTGGCACTTTTTCAGTCCTTCCACGTCCCTTTACTGAGCATTCAAGCATAATTGCGTGCCCAGGACATGTATCCCATCAGGGCTTCTAGTCCTAATTTCTACTTCTCCTGGCACTTTTTCAGTCCTTCCAAGTCCCTTTAATGAGCATTCAAGCATAATTGTGTGCCCAGGACATGTATCCCATCAGGGCTTCTAGTCCCAATTTCTACTTCTCCTGGCATTTTTTCGTCCTTCCACGTCCCTTTAATGAGCATTCAAGCATAATTGTGTTCCCAGGACATGCATCCCATCAGGGCTTCTAGTCCTAATTTCTACTTCTCCTGGTATTTTTTCAGTCCTTCCACGCCCCTTTAATGAGCTTTCAAACATAATTTTGTGCCCAGGACATATATCCCATCAGGGCTTCTAGTCCTAATTTCTACTTCTCCTGGCACTTTTTCAGTCCTTCCACGCCCCTTTAATGAGCATTCAAGCATAATCGTGTGCCCAGGACATGTATCCCATCAGGGCTTCTAGTCCTAATTTCTACTTCTCCTGGCACTTTTTCAGTCCTTCCACGTCCCTTTAATGAGCATTCAAGCATAATTGTGTGCCCAGGACATGTATCCCATCAGGGCTTCTTGTCCTAATTTCTAATTCTCCTGGCACTTTTTCAGTCCTTCCACGCCTCTTTAATGAGCATTCAAGCATAATTGTGTTCCCAGGACATGTATCCCTTCAGGGCTTCTAGTCCTAATTTCTACTTCTCCTGGCACTTTTTCCGTCCTTCCACGCCCCTTTAATGAGCTTTCAAACATAATTTTGTGCCCAGGACATATCTCCCATCAGGGCTTCTAGTCCTAATTTCTACTTCTCCTGGCACTTTTTTTCGTACTTCAACGCCCCTTTGATGAGCTTTCAAGCATAATTGTGTGCCCAGGACATGTATCCCTTCAGGGCTTCTATTCCTAATTTCTACTTCTCCTGGCACTTTTTCAGTCCTTCCACGTCCCTTTAATGAGCATTCAAGCATAATTGTGTGCCCAGGACATGTATCCCATCAGGGCTTCTAGTCCTAATTTCTACTTCTCCTGGCACTTTTTCAGTCCTTCCACGTCCCTTTAATGAGCATTCAAACATAATTGTGTGCCCAGGACATCTATCCCATCAGGGCTTCTAGTCCTAACTTCTACTTCTCCTGGTATTTTTTCAGTCCTTCCACGCCCCTGTAATGAGCTTTCAAACATAATTGTGTGCCCAGGACATGTATCCCTTCAGGGCTTCTATTCCTAATTTCTATTTCTCCTGGCACTTTTTCCGTCCTTCCACGCCCCTTTAATGAGCTTTCAAACATAATTTTGTGCCCAGGACATATATCCCATCAGGGCTTCTAGTCCTAATTTCTACTTCTCCTGGCACTTTTTCAGTCCTTCCACGTCCCTTTAATGAGCATTCAAGCATAATTGTGTGCCCAGGACATGTATCCCTTCAGGGCTTCTATTCCCAATTTCTACTTCTCCTGGCACTGTTTCAGTCCTTCCACGCCCCTTTAATGAGCTTTCAAGCATAATTGTGTGCCCAGGACATGTATCCCATCAGGGCTTCTGGTCCTAATTTCTAGTTCTCCTGGCATTTTTTTCGTCCTTCCACGCCCCTTTAATGAGCATTCAAGCATAATTGTGTGCCCAAGACAGGTATCCCATCAGGGCTTCTAGTCCTAATTTCCACTTCTCCTGGCATTTTTTTCGTCCTTCCACGCCCCTTTAATGAGCATTCAAGCATAATTGTGTGCCCAGGACATGTATCCCTTCAGGGCTTCTAGTCCTAATTTCTACTTCTCCTGGCACTTTTTCAGTCCTTCCACGCCCCTTTAATGAGCTTTCAAACATAATTGTGTGCCCAAGACAGGTATCCCATCAGGGCTTCTAGTCCTAATTTCCACTTCTCCTGGCACTTTTTCAGTCCTTCCACGTCCCTTTAATGAGCATTCAAACATAATTGTGTGCCCAGGACATCTATCCCATCAGGGCTTCTAGTCCTATTTTCTACTTCTCCTGGCACTTTTTCAGTCCTTCCACGCCCCTTTAATGAGCTTTCAAGCATAATTGTGTGCCCAAGACATGTATCCCATCAGGGCTTCTAGTCCTAATTTCTACTTCTCCTGGCACTTTTTCAGTCCTTCCACGCCCCTTTAATGAGCTTTCAAGCATAATTGTGTGCCCAAGACATGTATCCCATCAGGGCTTCTAGTCCTAATTTCTACTTCTCCTGGCACTTTTTGAGTACTTCCACGTCCCTTTAATGAGCATTCAAGCATAATTGTGTGCCCAGGACATGTATCCCATCAGGGCTTCTAGTCCTAATTTCTACTTCTCCTGGCACTTTTTCAGTCCTTCCACGTCCCTTTAATGAGCATTCAAGCATAATTGTGTGCCCAGGACATGTATCCCATCAGGGCTTCTAGTCCTAATTTCTACTTCTCCTGGCACTTTTTCAGTCCTTCCACGTCCCTTTACTGAGCATTCAAGCATAATTGTGTGCCCAGGACATGTATCCCATCAGGGCTTCTAGTCCTAATTTCTACTTCTCCTGGCACTTTTTCAGTCCTTCCAAGTCGCTTTAATGAGCATTCAAGCATAATTGTGTGCCCAGGACATGTATCCCTTCAGGGCTTCTATTCCCAATTTCTACTTCTCCTGGCATTTTTTTCCGTCCTTCCACGCCCCTTTAATGAGCTTTCAAACATAATTGTGTGCCCAGGACATGTGTCCCATCAGGGCTTCTAGTCCTATTTTCTACTTCTCCTGGCACTTTTTCAGTCCTTCCACGCCCCTTTAATGAGCTTTCAAGCATAATTCTGTGCCCAAGACATGTATCCCATCAGGGCTTCTAGTCCTAATTTCTACTTCTCCTGGCACTTTTTCAGTCCTTCCAAGTCCCTTTAATGAGCATTCAAGCATAATTGTGTGCCCAGGACATGTATCCCATCAGGGCTTCTAGTCCTAATTTCTACTTCTCCTGGCACTTTTTCAGTCCTTCCACGTCCCTTTACTGAGCATTCAAGCATAATTGTGTGCCCAGGACATGTATCCCATCAGGGCTTCTAGTCCTAATTTCTACTTCTCCTGGCACTTTTTCAGTCCTTCCACGCCCCTTTAATGAGCATTCAAGCATAATTGTGTGCCCAGGACATGCATCCCATCAGGGCTTCTAGTCCTAATTTCTACTTCTCCTGGCACTTTTTCAGTCCTTCCACGTCGCTTTAATGAGCATTCAAGCATAATTGTGTGCCCAGGACATGTATCCCATCAGGGCTTCTAGTCCTAATTTCTACTTCTCCTGGCACTTTTTCAGTCCTTCCACGTCCCTTTAATGAGCATTCAAGCATAATTGTGTGCCCAGGACATGTATCCCATCAGGGCTTCTAGTCCCAATTTCTACTTCTCCTGGCATTTTTTCGTCCTTCCACGCCCCTTTAATGAGCATTCAAGCATAATTGTGTTCCCAGGACATGCATCCCATCAGGGCTTCTAGTCCTAATTTCTACTTCTCCTGGTATTTTTTCAGTCCTTCCACGCCCCTTTAATGAGCTTTCAAACATAATTTTGTGCCCAGGACATATATCCCATCAGGGCTTCTAGTCCTAATTTCTACTTCTCCTGGCACTTTTTCAGTCCTTCCACGCCCCTTTAATGAGCATTCAAGCATAATCGTGTGCCCAGGACATGTATCCCATCAGGGCTTCTAGTCCTAATTTCTACTTCTCCTGGCACTTTTTCAGTCCTTCCACGTCCCTTTAATGAGCATTCAAGCATAATTGTGTGCCCAGGACATGTATCCCATCAGGGCTTCTTGTCCTAATTTCTAATTCTCCTGGCACTTTTTCAGTCCTTCCACGCCTCTTTAATGAGCATTCAAGCATAATTGTGTTCCCAGGACATGTATCCCTTCAGGGCTTCTAGTCCTAATTTCTACTTCTCCTGGCACTTTTTCCGTCCTTCCACGCCCCTTTAATGAGCTTTCAAACATAATTTTGTGCCCAGGACATATCTCCCATCAGGGCTTCTAGTCCTAATTTCTACTTCTCCTGGCACTTTTTTTCGTACTTCAACGCCCCTTTGATGAGCTTTCAAGCATAATTGTGTGCCCAGGACATGTATCCCTTCAGGGCTTCTATTCCTAATTTCTACTTCTCCTGGCACTTTTTCAGTCCTTCCACGTCCCTTTAATGAGCATTCAAGCATAATTGTGTGCCCAGGACATATATCCCATCAGGGCTTCTAGTCCTAATTTCTACTTCTCCTGGCACTTTTTCAGTCCTTCCACGTCCCTTTAATGAGCATTCAAGCATAATTGTGTGCCCAGGACATGCATCCCATCAGGGCTTCTAGTCCTAATTTCTACTTCTCCTGGTATTTTTTCAGTCCTTCCACGCCCCTGTAATGAGCTTTCAAACAGAATTGTGTGCCCAGGACATGTATCCCTTCAGGGCTTGTATTCCTAATTTCTACTTCTCTTGGCACTTTTTCCGTCCTTCCACGCCCCTTTAATGAGCTTTCAAACATAATTTTGTGCCCAGGACATATACCCTTTCAGGGCTTCTAGTCCTAATTTCTACTTCTCCTGGCACTTTTTTCGTACTTCCACGCCCCTTTAATGAGCTTTCAAGCATAATCGTGTGCCCAGGACATGTATCCCATCAGGGCTTCTAGTCCTAATTTCTACTTCTCCTGGCACTTTTTCAGTCCTTCCACGTCCCTTTAATAAGCATTCAAGCATAATTGTGTGCCCAGGACATGTATCCCATCAGGGCTTCTTGTCCTAATTTCTAATTCTCCTGGCACTTTTTCAGTCCTTCCACGCCTCTTTAATGAGCATTCAAGCATAATTGTGTTCCCAGGACATGTATCCCTTCAGGGCTTCTATTCCTAATTTCTACTTCTCCTGGCACTTTTTCCGTCCTTCCACGCCCCTTTAATGAGCTTTCAAACATAATTTTGTGCCCAGGACATATATCCCATCAGGGCTTCTAGTCCTAATTTCTACTTCTCCTGGCACTTTCTTTCGTACTTCCACGCCCCTTTAATGAGCTTTCAAGCATAATTGTGTGCCCAGGACATGTATCCCATCAGGGCTTCTAGTCCTAATTTCTACTTCTCCTGGCATTTTTTTCGTCCTTCCACGCCCCTTTTATGAGCTTTCAAGCATAATTGTGTGCACAAGGCATGTATCCCATCAGGGCTTCTGGTCCTAATTTCTAGTTCTCCTGGCATTTTTCCGTCCTTCCACGCCCCTTTACTGAGCATTCAAGCATAATTGTGTGCCCAGGACATGTATCCCATCAGGGCTTCTAGTCCTAATTTCTACTTCTCCTGGCACTTTTTCAGTCCTTCCAAGTCGCTTTAATGAGCATTCAAGCATAATTGTGTGCCCAGGACATGTATCCCTTCAGGGCTTCTATTCCCAATTTCTACTTCTCCTGGCATTTTTTTCCGTCCTTCCACGCCCCTTTAATGAGCTTTCAAACATAATTGTGTGCCCAGGACATGTGTCCCATCAGGGCTTCTAGTCCTATTTTCTACTTCTCCTGGCACTTTTTCAGTCCTTCCACGCCCCTTTAATGAGCTTTCAAGCATAATTCTGTGCCCAAGACATGTATCCCATCAGGGCTTCTAGTCCTAATTTCTACTTCTCCTGGCACTTTTTCAGTCCTTCCAAGTCCCTTTAATGAGCATTCAAGCATAATTGTGTGCCCAGGACATGTATCCCATCAGGGCTTCTAGTCCTAATTTCTACTTCTCCTGGCACTTTTTCAGTCCTTCCACGTCCCTTTACTGAGCATTCAAGCATAATTGTGTGCCCAGGACATGTATCCCATCAGGGCTTCTAGTCCTAATTTCTACTTCTCCTGGCACTTTTTCAGTCCTTCCACGCCCCTTTAATGAGCATTCAAGCATAATTGTGTGCCCAGGACATGCATCCCATCAGGGCTTCTAGTCCTAATTTCTACTTCTCCTGGCACTTTTTCAGTCCTTCCACGTCGCTTTAATGAGCATTCAAGCATAATTGTGTGCCCAGGACATGTATCCCATCAGGGCTTCTAGTCCTAATTTCTACTTCTCCTGGCACTTTTTCAGTCCTTCCACGTCCCTTTAATGAGCATTCAAGCATAATTGTGTGCCCAGGACATGTATCCCATCAGGGCTTCTAGTCCCAATTTCTACTTCTCCTGGCATTTTTTCGTCCTTCCACGCCTCTTTAATGAGCATTCAAGCATAATTGTGTTCCCAGGACATGTATCCCTTCAGGGCTTCTAGTCCTAATTTCTACTTCTCCTGGCACTTTTTCCGTCCTTCCACGCCCCTTTAATGAGCTTTCAAACATAATTTTGTGCCCAGGACATATCTCCCATCAGGGCTTCTAGTCCTAATTTCTACTTCTCCTGGCACTTTTTTTCGTACTTCAACGCCCCTTTGATGAGCTTTCAAGCATAATTGTGTGCCCAGGACATGTATCCCTTCAGGGCTTCTATTCCTAATTTCTACTTCTCCTGGCACTTTTTCAGTCCTTCCACGTCCCTTTAATGAGCATTCAAGCATAATTGTGTGCCCAGGACATATATCCCATCAGGGCTTCTAGTCCTAATTTCTACTTCTCCTGGCACTTTTTCAGTCCTTCCACGTCCCTTTAATGAGCATTCAAGCATAATTGTGTGCCCAGGACATGCATCCCATCAGGGCTTCTAGTCCTAATTTCTACTTCTCCTGGTATTTTTTCAGTCCTTCCACGCCCCTGTAATGAGCTTTCAAACAGAATTGTGTGCCCAGGACATGTATCCCTTCAGGGCTTGTATTCCTAATTTCTACTTCTCTTGGCACTTTTTCCGTCCTTCCACGCCCCTTTAATGAGCTTTCAAACATAATTTTGTGCCCAGGACATATACCCTTTCAGGGCTTCTAGTCCTAATTTCTACTTCTCCTGGCACTTTTTTTCGTACTTCCACGCCCCTTTAATGAGCTTTCAAGCATAATCGTGTGCCCAGGACATGTATCCCATCAGGGCTTCTAGTCCTAATTTCTACTTCTCCTGGCACTTTTTCAGTCCTTCCACGTCCCTTTAATGAGCATTCAAGCATAATTGTGTGCCCAGGACATGTATCCCATCAGGGCTTCTTGTCCTAATTTCTAATTCTCCTGGCACTTTTTCAGTCCTTCCACGCCTCTTTAATGAGCATTCAAGCATAATTGTGTTCCCAGGACATGTATCCCTTCAGGGCTTCTATTCCTAATTTCTACTTCTCCTGGCACTTTTTCCGTCCTTCCACGCCCCTTTAATGAGCTTTCAAACATAATTTTGTGCCCAGGACATATATCCCATCAGGGCTTCTAGTCCTAATTTCTACTTCTCCTGGCACTTTCTTTCGTACTTCCACGCCCCTTTAATGAGCTTTCAAGCATAATTGTGTGCCCAGGACATGTATCCCATCAGGGCTTCTAGTCCTAATTTCTACTTCTCCTGGCATTTTTTTCGTCCTTCCACGCCCCTTTTATGAGCTTTCAAGCATAATTGTGTGCACAAGGCATGTATCCCATCAGGGCTTCTGGTCCTAATTTCTAGTTCTCCTGGCATTTTTCCGTCCTTCCACGCCCCTTTAATGAGCATTCAAGCATAATTGTGTGCCCAGGACATGCATCCCATCAGGGCTTCTAGTCCTAATTTGTACTTCTCCTGGTATTTTTTCAGTCCTTCCACGCCCCTGTAATGAGCTTTCAAACATAATTGTGTGCCCAGGACATGTATCCCTTCAGGGCTTGTATTCCTAATTTCTACTTCTCCTGGCTCTTTTTCCGTCCTTCCACGACCCTTTAATGAGCTTTCAAACATAATTTTGTGCCCAGGACATATATCCTATCAGGGCTTCTAGTCCTAATTTCTACTTCTCCTGACACTTTTTCCGTCCTTCCACGCCCCTTTAATGAGCTTTCAAACATAATTTTGTGCCCAGGACATATATCCTATCAGGGCTTCTAGTCCTAATTTCTACTTCTCCTGGCACTTTTTTCGTCCTTCCACGCCCCTTTAATGAGCTTTCAAGCATAATTGTGTGCCCAGGACATGTATCCCATCAGGGCTTCTAGTCCTAATTTCTACTTCTCCTGGCAATTTTTCAGTCCTTCCACGCCCCTTTAATGAGCTTTCAAACGTAATGTTGTGTCCAGGACATATACCCTTTCAGGGCTTCTTGTCCAAATTTCTACTTCTCCTCGCATTTTTTCCGTCGTTCCACGCCCCTTTAATGAGCTTTCAAGCATAATTGTGTGCCCAAGACATGTATCCCATCAGGGCTTCTAGTCCTAATTTCTACTTCTCCTGGCATTTTTTCCCGTCCTTCTACGCCCCTTTAATGAGCTTTCAAGCATAATTGTGTGCCCAGGACATGTATCCCATCAGGGCTTCTAGTCCTAATTTCTACTTCTCCTGGCATTTTTTCCCGTCCTTCTACGCCCCTTTAATGAGCTTTCAAGCATAACTGTGTGCCCAGGACATGCATCCCATCAGGGCTTCTAGTCCTAATTTCTAATTCTCCTGGCACTTTTTCAGTCCTTCCACGCCCCTTTAATGAGCATTCAAGCATAATTGTGTGCCCAGGACATGTATCCCATTAGGGCTTCTAGTCCTAATTTCTACTTCTCCTGGCACTTTTTCAGTCCTTCCACGCCCCTTTAATGAGCATTCAAGCATAATTGTGTGCCCAGGACATGCATCCCATCAGGGCTTCTAGTCCTAATTTCTACTTCTCCTGGTATTTTTTCAGTCCTTCCACGCCCCTGTAATGAGCTTTCAAACAGAATTGTGTTCCCAGGACATGTATCCCTTCAGGGCTTGCATTCCTAATTTCTACTTCTCTTGGCACTTTTTCCGTCCTTCCACGCCCCTTTAATGAGCTTTCAAACATAATTTTGTGCCCAGGACATATACCCTTTCAGGGCTTCTTGTCCAAATTTCTACTTCTCCTGGCACTTTTTCCGTCCTCCCACGCCCCTTTAATGAGCTTTCAAACATAATTTTGTGCCCAGGACATGCATCCCATCAGGGCTTCTAGTCCTAATTTCTACTTCTCCTGGCATTTTTTCCCGTCCTTCTACGCCCCTTTAAGAACTTTCAAGCATAATTGTGTGCCCAAGACATGTATCCCATCAGGGCTTCTAGTCCTAATTTCTACTTCTCCTCGCATTTTTTCCGTCCTTCCACGCCCTTTAATGAGCTTTCAAGCATAATTGTGTGCCCAAGACATGCATCCCATCAGGGCTTCTAGTCCTAATTTCTACTTCTCCTGGCACTTTTTCAGTCCTTCCACGTCCCTTTAATGAGCATTCAAGCATAATTGTGTGCCCAGGACATGCATCCCATCAGGGCTTCTAGTCCTAATTTCTACTTCTCCTGGTATTTTTTCAGTCCTTCCACGCCCCTGTAATGAGCTTTCAAACAGAATTGTGTTCCCAGGACATGTATCCCTTCAGGGCTTGCATTCCTAATTTCTACTTCTCTTGGCACTTTTTCCGTCCTTCCACGCCCCTTTAATGAGCTTTCAAACATAATTTTGTGCCCAGGACATATACCCTTTCAGGGCTTCTAGTCCTAATTTCTACTTCTCCTGGCACTTTTTCAGTCCTTCCACGCCCCTTTAATGAGCATTCAAGCATAATTGTGTGCCCAGGACATGTATCCCTTCAGGGCTTCTATTCCTAATTTCTACTTCTCCTGGCACTTTTTCCGTCCTCCCACGCCCCTTTAATGAGCTTTCAAACATAATTTTGTGCCCAGGACATGCATCCCATCAGGGCTTCTAGTCCTAATTTCTACTTCTCCTGGCATTTTTTCCCGTCCTTCTACGCCCCTTTAAGAACTTTCAAGCATAATTGTGTGCCCAAGACATGCATCCCATCAGGGCTTCTAGTCCTAATTTCCAATTCTCCTGGCACTTTTTCAGTCCTTCCACGCCCCTTTAATGAGCTTTCAAGCATAATTGTGTGCCCAGGACATGTATCCCATCAGGGCTTCTAGTCCTAATTTCTACTTCTCCTGGCATTTTTTCCCGTCCTTCTACGCCCCTTTAAGAGCTTTCAAGCATAATTGTGTGCCCAGGACATGTATCCCATCAGGGCTTCTAGTCCTAATTTCTACTTCTCCTGGCACTTTTTCAGTCCTTCCACGCCCCTTTAATGAGCATTCAAGCATAATTGTGTGCCCAGGACATGTATCCCATCAGGGCTTCTAGTCCTAATTTCTACTTCTCCTGGCACTTTTTCAGTCCTTCCACGCCCCTTTAATGAGCATTCAAGCATAATTGTGTGCCCAGGACATGTATCCCATCAGGGCTTCTAGTCCTAATTTCTACTTCTCCTGGCACTTTTTCAGTCCTTCCACGCCCCTTTAATGAGCATTCAAGCATAATTGTGTGCCCAGGACATGTATCCCATCAGGGCTTCTAGTCCTAATTTCTACTTCTCCTGGCACTTTTTCAGTCCTTCCACGTCCCTTTAATGAGCATTCAAGCATAATTGTGTGCCCAGGACATGTATCCCATCAGGGCTTCTAGTCCTAATTTCTACTTCTCCTGGCACTTTTTCGTCCTTCCACGCCCCTTTAATGAGCATTCAAGCATAATTGTGTTCCCAGGACATGCATCCCATCAGGGCTTCTAGTCCTAATTTCTACTTCTCCTGGCACTTTTTCAGTCCTTCCACGCCCCTTTAATGAGCATTCAAGCATAATTGTGTTCCCAGGACATGCATCCCATCAGGGCTTCTAGTCCTAATTTCTACTTCTCCTGGCACTTTTTCGTCCTTCCACGCCCCTTTAATGAGCATTCAAGCATAATTGTGTTCCCAGGACATGTATCCCATCAGGGCTTCTAGTCCTAATTTCTACTTCTCCTGGCACTTTTTCGTCCTTCCACGCCCCTTTAATGAGCATTCAAGCATAATTGTGTTCCCAGGACATGTATCCCATCAGGGCTTCTAGTCCTAATTTCTACTTCTCCTGGCACTTTTTCGTCCTTCCACGCCCCTTTAATGAGCATTCAAGCATAATTGTGTTCCCAGGACATGTATCCCATCAGGGCTTCTAGTCCTAATTTCTACTTCTCCTGGCACTTTTTCAGTCCTTCCACGCCCCTTTAATGAGCATTCAAGCATAATTGTGTGCCCAGGACATGTATCCCATCAGGGCTTCTAGTCCTAATTTCTACTTCTCCTGGCACTTTTTCAGTCCTTCCACGTCCCTTTAATGAGCATTCAAGCATAATTGTGTGCCCAGGACATGTATCCCATCAGGGCTTCTAGTCCCAATTTCTACTTCTCCTGGCACTTTTTCGTCCTTCCACGCCCCTTTAATGAGCATTCAAGCATAATTGTGTTCCCAGGACATGCATCCCATCAGGGCTTCTAGTCCTAATTTCTACTTCTCCTGGTATTTTTTCAGTCCTTCCACGCCCCTGTAATGAGCTTTCAAACATAATGTTGCGCCCAGGACATATATCCCATCAGGGCTTCTAGTGCTAATTTCTACTTCTGCTGGTATTTTCTTCCAGTACTTCCACGAGAAATAGTATGCAGTTTGCATCAGCTCCCGTGCCCTAATGAGGATCATCTCCAGTGGCGTCGGAAGTCCTTCGCGCCAAAGGGGTGGGGGGAGAACTGCGGTGCATGCTTCTAGAATGCGCATACAAATGGGAACCGTTGATGCGTTTATTAGAAACAACTCGTTCAAGCAATCCGATGAAGGTGGAGGTTGTAAGGCAGATGGGGAAGGCCATATCGCGTTCTTGGTTACCTTGAAATATTTGCTGATGGTTTCCGAGCGGTGGCGTGTTTCTGTGTTCTCGTCAAAAGTGCAATGGTTTCGTCGGAAAAGGGTGTGCTGCACTAAAAAGGCTCTGTTCTGGCCATACGGCTAAGGCCAGATATGCCACATCAAATGTCCGCAGGATGATGTTTCTAATCACAAATGCTTCCCTGCGTTGCTAAGAAACAAGACGACGTCCTGTGCTGGAGACCAAACCTGCGTTTTCCTGTACCGTCTAAGGAAGGCTACTGATGACTCTTCACGTATCGCGTAGGATAATAGACTTCTATACCTGTCTGTAAACAAATGACGTCATAGTGTTCGACAGCGCCACGAATTTGGTAGAGTTGAACTATATTCAGGCGAACAGGTTCGCGCCCGAAAGCCACAGTCTTGAGGTGATTACGATGCATGGTCTCTGAAAGAGACGCGACCTTCGGTCCTAGTTCTTTCTTTCTTTATTTTTTTCAATAGGAGGCAGCGAACAAATGCCCATTCGTGCCCAGCTCTCCCCCTCCCGATCTGTTTCGGTTTCAGTCTGTCTACCAACGTCATGATGACGTTATCTCGGGTAGAGCTTTATTGGGGGGATATAGTACCGCCTATTTTGGCGGATTTCGCCTTCTACTTTTAAAACCGGTGTGTGGTAACAGAGCTGAAAGCGGGACCCTCAGAGCGAAAGCTCCAAAACTACCAAACTTGGGGTACCAAAACTCGAGGGCGGGAGGGGCGACGCCCCCCCCCCTCCCCCGAGCTGTCAGTAGTCTACCCAGAATCCCAAACATGGTCATTATTATAGGTACATCATAAGAGCTTAATATATACTGACATGTGTTGAAATAGCAAGGGCACCTACTATCTTAGTAAATACAGGTTGGGGGTATTTTGGGTAGCTTGTCCATGACAGATCACCGGAGGCATTTGTTTCTCCACAGGTAGTTGCCGCTGTATCAACAACCATCTTTTGATGCGCAACGCAGGAAGCGTTTTTGACAGATGTTACAACCTGAGATAACTTTTGATTTCAAACTGTAATCACTGTTGGTGTATGAAATGTTCAAAAAAGCGGGGTTGATGGCCGCCAGCTGTACTTCAGCTGAGGGCGTGGATAGCACGTGACCACTGACGTCACATTGTTGTCTGCTTTGCTCGAGAGAGGGCTTCCTTCGCGTTCCAATCAAGCATCACGCGACCCTAGGACCTTTAGTTCGGCTGTGTTCCATCGCAAGCGGTTGTTACCTTCATTTGGATTAATCATGAGCATCCACACATTACTGCAAGCTGCAGAATATATCGAACGACGAGAACGCGGTAAGTACCCACCATCCTGCCCTCGGGGAACGGAAACATGGACGCCAACCGTTTTTTGATCAGCTGATTTTGACGGAGTCGATTTTTGCAGAAGCGGAGCATGGCTATGCTTCTACCATGCCCATGCCGAGTGATCTCACAAAAAAAAAGCCAAAAGCGAAGAAAACACAAGGTAACCGGTAAGTAACACTGTTGATCGCTTTGTTTATCGATTGGCATTCCACGTTATTTTGCAAAAAACAATTACCGCTTTGCATGTGACCTGTCAACAAGTGACGTACATTTGACCGAAATGCCCTGTAGTGTACCTGTGGTGGAAAGCCATGTTCCAAGGCCGAGGCGTAAGCCTAATGTCATTATAACTCTGATCGCGCTAGGGTTAGCAGATAGAGCTGCTGACGTCGAACACCTGCAGTTTCTAGCTGCTGTGCCCAGCTGATCGCCTGTCTGTCATATTGACGTGGCGACCTCGCTGTGGTGGTAACAAGGCCTATGTTTTCTTTCAGGACCACTCATAACGAGCTGGAAAAGAACAGGTTAGAGCATGATTTTATCTTACTTTTGGATCAGATGCTAAAAAGGGCTAAATTTGAGTCCCTTCCCACCTCTGTTATGACGCTTCTGTATCACGGGACTTGCTTTCGATGGCTACTTTAATAATTTCGGGCTTTTATATCTGTCCCGCAAGCCGGATCGTCATTTATAGTGACAGGCACAACATTTTCTTTCGAATGGTTTATTGTTCCACTGAAATGATACTGCATAAGTCACGCGTGCAAATTGGCGCAAAATAGTGCATCATTGGGACTTGGGGAGACTTGATCCTAAACTGATTCAGGAGTAACCCCCAATTATAACCCCCAAGAGCATTTGGGCATTCTCAAAGTGAGCGATGAAATGTTCCTTCGTTTGTGCTTACCCCTGGTGAGAGGTCAGCTCATGAGTGTTGTTGGACAGCCAGAGATGGGCAGCTTCTTAAATACACTCTTTGTATAATTAGTTGAGATGTTCGTGTCACAATGGGTCATGTAGCGTGTCTCATAATAGTTGTTTGCAGTGCCAGATTTACAACAGCCCATCTGCATATGATGAGTACTGCGGTCGTTACAGAATTTTAGCTTCAGTATGACCTACCCAATATATGTTATCTGTACAATAAATTGCAATGTACAGTACGCAATTCATTTATTAACTCGCTGTTGTTAAAAATACTGATTTGCTCGTTTCAAACTAACCTGTGTCATTGTTAACAACGCCACTGGGTCCTAGACCATAATTTTGAGATACAGTCCATTTATACGGCACAATATTAGTGGTACTGGCCGATCCTGGGTTTTCATTATTATTTTGGATTTAGTAGCTTACTATACGTGATAGTGGTAAGAAGAAGAATTTCTACCGAATAGTTTTTGTGCTAGAAAATCGAGAAAATCCGGACTCTAATTCGAGTGTCTCACTTTTGT
The DNA here is from genome assembly GCF_037126465.1 of Ornithodoros turicata. NCBI lineage: Eukaryota > Metazoa > Arthropoda > Arachnida > Ixodida > Argasidae > Ornithodoros > Ornithodoros turicata. The sequence continues at coordinate 1,208,617 of NC_088201.1, forward strand.
CGTGTTTGCACGCGCGTATCTCCCAAGGAGACGCTTTAAGGTGCACCCGGGCCAGCAGACCAACCACAAATTTTGGTGCGGAATTCCAGCGCTCTGTGAAATAAAAAATGGCGAACGAGCTCTCTCTGTTTTGTTCCATCTTGAACGCGTGATTTCTCTGGATGTGCATGTCCACCATTGCTATATTTGACATCGAGTTACTCAGATTTTAATACTCTTTCTTTTGATGTATCTACAGGTATCTGCTGAAACGGGCACACATTTAGGCATATTTTTAAAAAAATAAGGACACTGCCCGATGGTAGACATTTCCTCTGCCGTAAAAATATTCGTTTCAAGAGCTGAGCAGTGGCGATGAGCGCACTAAAACGCGACACTCTGTGCGTGTACCTGTCCAAGCGGGATTGGTGGCATTTGCAGTAACGATAAACGATTTTACTCAGTTCCTATGGAAGCGTCACTTTTCTCTATTCACTGTCCGAGGTACGGGCTACGAAAGTTCCTCGGGGTCCACCATCCGATGTCTTGCGTGTGCTGGTTGATGCAGTACATTTACCCATTCCTATTTCATAGCATGTTACCATATCCTAGTGTACCTTTCTCCGGTGAACCCTGGTTATGTGCCGTGGCATGATTATTCAACCGATGCAGTCACGCGCATTTTTGCCATGGCCTGTTCCTGTAAACGGCCATTGGCTGTTTACAGGAACAATTTGACTCGCAGAATAAGGTCACGTTTTAGCGCGCTCGTCACCGATGCTCAGCTTTTGAAGTAGAAACTTTTTAGAGCAGAGTCTACCGCTGGGTCGTGTCCCGGCAAAATAGAATCGAAATAAAGCGGGGACTCTTTCCAAGAAAGGGGTGGGTAAAATCCTCGTTTCTTTTTAGATATACCTAAATGTTTGCGTGTTTCAACAGATACCTGTAAGAGGTAATGTCTTTTAAAACTGAGGAGTTAACGCGCGTGCAAAAACGGCAAAAGCGAAACACTGGAATTCAATGCCGGATTTTCTCGATTGTTTTTTTTTTTTCAAAAACTATTGGGTAGAAATTATTCGTTTTGCCACATCATATATGATAAGCTAGTAAATATAAAAAAATGTAGGAGGTGGATGGTACCTGGTGTGAAATGAGCATACTGTATCTGAACATCATGGCTGAGGACCCAGTGTTTTGGCACAATGGTTATTTGGAAAGGAACAAAAGGGAGACAAAATAAATGTAACTCACTCGCAACACTGGTATAGCTAGGGTTCAAGGTCTGTTCAGTCATTTAGGTTTTAGAACAGAGTTAATTAAGAAGGAAATTTGGAGAACATCTGTCAGTCCGGATAATCCTTGATGTGATTGCAATCTAGCTTTTGCTTGCATCCCATCCTACTTTATAGGTGACAGAGCGAACACGGTGACACAAAAGACGCACACATAGTCGCAACCATTTACTTCACACTTTTACAATCGCATATGCACGACGTAACTGAGGGAAAATACATGGCCCTATTCTCCAAGATTCCAAAGACCTAATCTACTAAAGACCTAATCTACCCCCAATCGCGGCACATAGAGACTTGCCAAACCTTATCCCGTAAACTTGCGACCAGACTCAATAGGCTGGCGCTGCTTTTTCGTCAGGACCACTATGGCTGAGCTGCTGAGCTGATACAGCTATCTATCTTCTGTGCGATCAGTCATGCGGTCAACGGCATTTGTTCTTGTTAGGTTTTTGCCACCTCCTGATGTGAATGTCGTGTAAGGTGGGTTTAATTATGTAAATATTTGCAAACCCAGCTCTGAAATTTGCGAAGTAAATGTCACTGTTTTACCCCTCCATCATGAAGAGCGTGCAGAATTGACTCGAATCCACAATAATTAATGGTGATATTCATGATCTATCCTATCGGGGGAAAAAATAGCCGAACATCGTGCTTTTTGGAGCACCTGAGCATAATGCGCAGAGACTTTTCGAACGCAATCTCTGTCAGTCCGACAAACGGAGGTTGGAAACCCAGCCCACAGAGTGGTAGTAGAAAAAGTGACAGTTTCTGAAATTGGGAGAGGGAACATATGGTATATACCTTCCGGACGCGATATAGCCACGTCTGCGTTATCTCTTTCTACAATGTCTGTGTGGGCTGGGTTTCTAACCTCCTTTCGTCGGACTGATGATTGCGCCGATAAATTCGTCGCGCGCTATCCTCTGGGAGCTTTGTAGAGCATCATTTTTGGCTATTTTTTTTCTTCTATACAATAGCTGCTCCATATCCCTGTGAATTATCATAAATTTGAGTGAAATGGGCACGCTTTTCACATTGGTGGGGTAAAAAAGTGACCTTTACTTGGCAAATTTGAGTTCAGTTCGCAAAAATATACGTAATTAAACTTAGGTTACATGACAGGCACATTAGGAGGTGGCAAAAACCTCGGAAGAACAAATGCCATTGATCGCATGATTGTGGTAGTTTCAGATTGGCGTAGTTTCGTTTTCTGGGACACCCTGTATGACGGATGGCATCGACACTTGAAAACCTTCCTAGCTAACAATGAACCCTCTCCTTTCTCCACCTTGTTGCGGTGCTCTCTAATTCTATCATTCAGGTACCTAGAAGTCTCCCCCCGCGTACTCCTTTCTGCACGAGGTGGGAATCGAATCAACCACGGCACAGTCCACTAAACGGCCCCTTCCTGATACCAGACACGTTTCTCCTCATCTGCCGCCAACATGCCACTGAATTTCCTCTTTACACTTGGCACCACTTTTACTGCGTGCCTCTGGCCGACCTTAACTCTGTGTACCTGAGGCTTCGACTCTTCAGCATCCCTCCTAACCACCCCTCTGACAAAGTCCTGTCACGGTGAGTCCCCCCTGGAACACCCTCTGTGCCTGCTTTTACCACACCCATTTTCACCGAGGGCAAACGCCCGGCACAAGTGGCCACACGGGTGTCGCGAGACTCCAAACTGCAGCACACCCGATGGAGGCATCTCGGTACTGAACGTGAAACTGAACCAGTTGGCCCGATACAGCTGATAGACGACGTTCCAACCCACGCCGCGCTTGCCTATGAGGAGATAATCGTCCACGTACTGAAACACGTGCATGACGCCAGTCTTCATTCCCACAGCTGTCTTCTCCAGCTCTCTGTCCATAGCAGTCAGGTACACATTAGTGAGTGCTGGTGCAAGCGTGGAACCTATACGAACTCCCTCGCTCTGACGATATACCCTTGCCCCCACCGTGACGGTGCCCATGCCCGCGGGACTTGGGGGTTGTTAGAAGGATGCTAAAGAGTCGGTGGCCTCAGACACACGGAGCGGAGGAGGCAAGAGAAAATTGAGTGGCATGTTGGCGGCAGATGAGGAGAAACGTGTGTGGTGTTAGGAAGGGGCTCGTGTACAAGGAAGGAGTACGTGGGGGAGACTTCTAGGTACCTGAACGCAAGGTGGAGAAAGGCAAGGAAGAGGGAAAGAGGGGCCATCCGTTATATAATGAATCTAGCGTATTGTTTCATTCAAGACTCATCATAGGCACAATTGCACGGAAGAAAGATAGCTATATCAGCTCGGCTACGGCAGTCCTGACGAAAAAGCAGCACCGACTTATCGCTTATCGACTCTGGCCGCAAATTTCCGCGCGCGCTGCGTTTGAGGGTAGGTATTGAGTCTTTGGAATCTTGGACAATCGGGCGGTGTATTTTTCCTCAGTTACCTCGCGTATACGCGATCGTAAAGGTGGCAAGTAAATGGTTGTGACTATTGCCATTTGAAGGATATACATAGTGTAGATTTTCCAAGTAGACCCAAGACCCCCGTTGAGTGAGGTGTTAAGTGAAAGTGGCTCGAGAGTAAATACAGCTCTTGATCCCGCAAGGGCTCGTCGATCACATTCCAAACATAGCAGGCCTAACTTTCTAGACAGCAGCTTTTATGTTACCCGTAGGTGCAGTGGAGACAAATTATTTGTCCCTCGGGGTCTGCTGATTCTGCTGGCTCCATTTTGGCATCTGACCCACTCTGATTTTTAGGCGAGCGCACCTGCGCAACTGCCTGGAGAAACTGAAAGAGATGGTGCCACTGGCCCCGGACACCAGTCGTCACACCACCTTGGGCCTTCTGAACAAGGCCAAGGTGTTCATCAAGGTCAGTTCCAGCCAGAAAGGAAGTGGAAAACGGGCTCTCATGAGAGAATGCTTTTCGTAGAACTTGGAAGAAAAGGATCGGAAGAGTCAGCAGGTGAAGGATCAGCTCCTGCGGGAGCAAAGGTACCTCAAGCGTAGGCTCCAACACCTTGATGGCATGTCGAGAAGCAAACGTCGGAGCGTCAGCGAGTGTTCCACTCGATCCTCTGAGACAGGTAATGCCTCCTTCCTTCCTAATAAATGCCCCCTCAAAGCATTTCCTTCAAAGCAAAGGCACACAGAATCCCAGTGCCCAAAACGGCAAATCGGCAGGTGTTTTCTCGTTTGTTTGTTTACATTGCTCTGGACTGAAAGTGTTCAGGCAGGCACTGTTACATACACTGTTACAAGTTTAAAAGTAACCTGGCTTTGCTTTTGATTGTTGCTTAGTTTTATGGAAATAATTCAGACTCGAGAAGTTATGCATTTCTTGCAGTTGAACAACATGTTAAATAAATTACGTTTAAGAAGTAGTATACGGGAATATTTTCTCCTGAAAAGGAGTCACATGTCGTATTCTGCTTCAAAACACTTCACTAGAACTGTTTTTCCTGGCTTTTTGAGCTCTTTTTATAGCAAGGATTTTGGATTGGTCCCATCTCTAATTTCTTTGTTCAGATGAAGTGGACATCATGGGTTACAACAGCAGCAACCAGAGTGACACTGATGATCACAGCAGCATTCAGAGTGTCACCAGCGATGGAGGGGTGGCCATCTCAACCAAGCGACTGTGCCTAGCGGAGGGAGGGGATTTCTAGAGCAATACGCTTTGCATTATTTATTTGCCTTTTATTTTCGCTCCTCTAAGGTGTTCTCCCGGTTTTGTACGTGCTTCTATTGTACATCCACTTTTTGTCTTTCTTTGGACAAAAAAAAAAAAACCTTCGTACCTGGAATGACTGTATATATTGTGACATTTTAATACCACATTTTGTCGGGTTGGCTATTTTTGTCCCAACTCTCATTGGCTTACATGTTGTAGCCAATCGTGTCATGCGAGCTTCCGGGTAACTTCTTTTTTTTAGTTGTATAACCGAAGGGCATTAATTCTCCCCCCCACCACCAGGTTGTACAGAAAACCCTCCCGTCCACATCGCTTTTAAATGAGGGCCCTTTGAGGGAAAATAACTTTTCATTCAAGTGTGGGACATTTCAACATTGAAACAGGACCTTTGCTTTGTATGTAACTCTGTGGCTTTTCCCACTTTGATAACTGTAATAATATGTACATAAAGAAAGTATATATATATATATATAAAAGATAGGCTGAGACGGGGGACATATACCGAAGCATTAAAAGTTGACAAATTGGGCGTTTCGACACTGATGTATATAAGGCATGCCTCGTGACCCAATTTTTTTCAGTTTGGTCTTGGAGTGTCTTCATTTTTGGGGTATCTTTTAAACAGTAGCTTCCTGTAAATATTTCCCGACTATGGTGTCATTGTTTTAAGTTTCAGAAAATAAACGTTATTTCGTGTATGTTGACTTTGTGGTGAAATAACCCTCATTTCCAGATATGTGGATACTTTTCAATTCCCCAGTAGGAAATACTAAATATATGCAGTTAGTGGCTTACATTAGAAAAACTCTCTCCTCGGCATCCTCGTGCATGCTCAGTGTGACGAAAGGGTGAGGCGTTCCGGTCGATTTTCCCAAATTCGACATGACAGAGCAAACTACAGATGTTGAGAGTATACCGGAATTCCTTCTCTGAAAGCTCTTCCGGTGCGCGTCCCCGGGTGCACCCTGCGCGCCTCTTATCTCATGCCAGGGAAAAGCTGGGTACCACTTCTGGCCTTCGGCGGGCTTCATTGGTTGCGTTAAGTGGGCGCCCCGGCGCGCGAGGTTTTCAAACACCACCCTCTTAACGCGACTCCGAGCCGCTCCTCGCGCACCCGTTTTGAAACGGGGGCTTTGAAGCAGACGACAAGCGCCCGGGTGCTTGAGATTTTCCGTGACGTACTTCCTCTTGAGCGCCGGGAGGATAACCTTCAAAATGCGCTCACGGGAGCAAAATACGGACTTGATATGTTACCCAATGCTCCGATTTCAGTAAATATTTTTATAACTGCTATTATGCTATTGTATTTGTGGACAACTTTCACACGAATATCGGCGGGGAAATGCGGTGCTTTAACGAAGACTTCTTTGCGCCATGCAGCCGTCTTCACAGCTCCTATGACGTCTGTCACAAATTCCCATCTTTTCCATTTCATTTGCTGTTGCAAGGAGAAGTCTTTACAACGGTAGTCTCTCTTGCAACGTTATCAAGTTCAAACTAAGCCAACGTGTCCTCCGTCTGTGCTCTGCATGAGCACACAACAGGAAGCGGCATCAGGGGTGAGCAGTGCAGCGCTCCAAAGTTGCTTTTCGCTGTTTAGTGGCTGCTTCGGGTGTCTCATACTCACGATTTGAGTGCGTCAAAAGAGGGGCGCCTACTTAACGCAACCGGTTGCATTAGGTGGAATTGAAACCGCCATTGCAATAGCGGTTTCAATTCTCCCGCCTTCGCCATGTTTACAGTATGCAAATGACAGAAGGAAGCTCAATGGGCGCGTTAAGTGGCTGCTTTGGCACTCCTACCGTTAGTGGTTACCGTTGTACTCAGAGTTTCGTACGCGAGCGCGCTCTTCACGCTCCAGTATTTGGAGGGTGCACGAAAAAGGGTATCGTCAACACCTACCCGAACACGCTGACATCCCTCACTCATCCTGAGGATGTCACTGTGGGACAGAAATGACATCTTCCCAACAACACAAACGTCCTGCGATCGTCCCCAGGATGTCAACCCCGGCCGACGATGACAGCCTCAGGAAGTTATCAACTGGTCCTCCCAGTGTTACCTCCGTGTGTGTTAAAGTGGGACTCCCGGTCATATCACCAGCACATCCTCAGGGTGTCAACCTGGAACACTCGCAAGACCTTGTGAGGACGACTTCACCTGCACCCACCTGTACCTCATTTTTCTGCGTATAATTTATACGAAACCAGACGCAGTTTTAATAACTTCTCTTTTTCCATACATCTTGATTAACTTCCGCAATACAATCTCGCTGTTTGTTTCTAGTACAATTCGTAACGGACAACGAGCGCAGCGGTTTAAAGAGAAAGCAGAGAGAAATATAAAAGACCAAGTCCGAGAAACCCAGTCCGAAAGGTAATAGAATTCTCTTCCGAAGCCAAAACAGACACTGTTTATTGCTTATAACGCGATCCTCCGTACATTCGAGAGTCCTGCTCGCCTGTGACACAAAACGAAGGGTGAGCTATCCATGTTTCTTTCGATTACGCAAAGAAAGAATACTCAAAGTGAGGAAATGATTGAAGTATTAGGTCCACATCAATGCAAAGTCTATGTTTCTTACTCCTTTTGGTTTGAGACGTTCAGGTAGGAGCTTTAGACAGTCATCCTTTTTAGATGCAGATAATTTTACCCTGGACCACACTTTATTTCAGAAAAATGTCAATAGGTCCCAGGATCGGCTCAAAAAGAAAAATGTGTTCAGAAAGTCTGAACAGGTAAACTAAAAGTAATATTTCTCGTACCGCTAGCTACCCACAGGTACGGGTACAGGACGTACCTGAATGACTCTTCACGGACAGTCAGAGAGTGTTATCCTCAGGACGTTCTGAGGACAACCTGGAAGGTCGAGGACACGATGACCTCCTGGGTACGTCCGAGGAAAGTCATCAGCGGACAGGGATAACATCCCCAGGACTTCCCTACCAGGTCCTCAATTTGTTAGAAATGTGACAAAGTGAGACTCCCCGTCATATCCTCAGGACCTCCTATGGGTGCTACCAAATGACGCGGCTAGAACAGTTCGGGGAGCAAGCAGGTACCTTAGTGAATTATTTATTTTGGGAAGTGAGGGCACATTTGCAGCACCCAGTCAGTGTGTGTGTGTTTTTTATATATTTTCAACCTCGGTCACCAGCTACCATTCGTGGTTTCTCATCTGTATTTCGTTCAGCGTATTTCTCCTCACAAACAATTAGTGTCACAGTTTCAAAGGCAAAAAAAGAAAAAGAGATGTATATAAAAGGCCCCTAGGTCCCTGCGAAACCACTTAGAAAGGTATATGATGCAGCAGCATTTCCTTTCCAAGACAGAACAGATACAAGTCATTGCTTCTCTTCCGAACTTCAGCAGATTCGGGAGTCCTCTTCGCATCTCAGTCAAAACAAATGGTGAGGTATCTAAGTTTAACTTGATTTCGCACATAACCAACAATGAAATGAGAAATTCCTTGGAGTATTAAATCGCTATCAAGGTAGTGTCCGTGTTTCTTACTGCTTTGGTTTGATGCATGCATCGTAAGTGAAGCTTGAGTAGTGAAACGCTATTATTTTTTGTCTCTTCGGAAATAAAATGCTCCGCGCAACCTCCTGCCAGGGACCCTTTGCGGACACTCATGCAACAAGACCGCAGTGAAAGGTCTAGCAAACTGTATTTTAGTGCACGTCAAACTCTGCGCATGGAGGGATTCCTTTAAAATCCGACGATCAGTATTTGCGCCCCTATATCTCTTTTTATTTTATATTTTCCTTCGTTTTCTTTTATTTATGCATGAGCACTCCTTCTTTGATTGTATTGGGCAATGAGGGCAATAAATCGGGAAGTTGATTACTGGATAGCTCTAGCAGGTATTAAAATGCCACAACGCAGTATTAAAATAATTTACTTCTCTTGTGCTTGTCCTCCGGTTGACGGCCGCAGGATGTACACAAATGACAATCACTGGAAGATCCTATGATGACAGCCTGTGGACCTCCTCCGTTCATCCCATCACGGACGAGGACGTGATGACACTTTGAGGACATCCTGAGGACCGCGTGTGTTCTTGGGGAACCGTTATTTCCGGGACCGTTTTTTCCTACACCCAAGCTCTGGGGCTGCGGACACAACTACATTTTTACACTGATCAATAACACTCTCATTGGTGGAAATGGTGGAAATTGGTGGTTCTCAACTGGTGTTCCTTTCCCTTCTGTTTGTATATATTTCTGTTTTGTGAAGTAAAATTTTCAGCTGTGTTTGAGACTTCGTGTTTGTGTCTGTCGATCCCTTCGTGTTCCCTAGTCTCGGGGTTTTTTACATTATGCAACAATTCTCTTTTTGTAGTTTCGGCCAGCAGCTTGTCATTTTCCGTTTCTCTTCTTCGATTGTTTTCGAAGAACGGGTGCCTCGACATGAAAAGCAAAAATATAAAAGGTCCTGTCCCACTTCGAAAGAAATATGCGGCAGTGGCATTTCCTTTCGCAGTTAAAACATATACTGCATATTTCTTGTCTTGCGAACTCCCGCATGTGCGAGAGTCCTCCGAGCATCTCAGTCAAAACGAAGGGTGAGCAATTTCACGTATAAGCAACACTGCAGCGACGAATACCTGGAGTATTAGGTTACAACCAACGTAACGTCCGTGTTTCCTACTTAGTTGGTTTAAACATCCACCGAAAGTCAAGCACGAGCCGTAATATGCCAAAACTTCTCTGTATCTTCCACGGAAATGCTCCGTGTAGCATCCCTGGGGGACCTTGCTCGGATATTCATGGCTGCAAGATCACAATGAAAGATCTAGCAAGCTATGTTTTATCGCACATTGAACCCAGTGCATGGAGTATCCATTGAAATCATTCAGTTTGTATTTGTACCCCTGTATTTTTGTATTTTCTCTTTGTCTCATCTTCTCACTATTTTTGTAGCTTATACATGATCACTGCTGGTTCGTTTGAATTTCGTCATGACAAACAAACCGGAACACTAATGTGCAGGCATTGAAATGCACAACGGAATATTAAACTAATTTACTTCTCCTGTATACGTCCTCCGGCTGACGGCCGCAGGACGTGCGATGATGACTATTCAATGAAAGATCCCACGATGACACTCTTTGGATCTCCTCCGGACATCCCATCACGGACAAGGACGCGATGACACCTTGAGGATGTCCTGAGGATCGCGAGTGTTCTTGGGGTAAATGGCAGCCCAGCGAACTTTCGGCTATAATCCAAGATGAGACGCACGTTCCCTAGATACCAGAGCGAGCATACATACTCGAACACAAATTGTTGGAGTACGTTCATCAAGTGTCACGTTTGCAGTCAGCTTGTGAGTCTGGGAGATCGTCATCACCTGCAATCTCTTCGTCTTTAGGGCGAAGGCAGTCAATCAAGCTGGCATTCCTGCCGTCCTAATATATTCTAAAATTGTTTAATCTAGAAATAAATTGTATGTGCGTACTTTGTGAGTCATTAGTGCCTTTCCAGGAGTGCATGTAGCAGAATTGGGTCAGTGGCAGCTGTATGTGCGGTCTAATGATTAATGTATTTAATCGTTGACTAAAAGGCAGTTGAACATCCTCCCATATTCGTCATATATCCAAAACGTTATGTCACAGGGACGTTCCTGCGACGTGTATTTAGTGCCGAAATTCTGGTCTCCTGGATGTCCTCTGGATGTAAATGGGACATCTAGCTTGGTCCCCAGGACATCCTAACATCCAAATCACCATATCTTGCGTACAGGGATGTATCTTGCCCATTGGCCAGCATATACCTGCGAACGTTCCTGACACCCCACCCTGGCAAATATCGTGTTTTTAACTCAAGCTACTGTCTATAGCGTGATTACTTGGTAAATAAAGTAAAAAAAAAAAAAAAAACCCCAAAATTTCCCTTTGCTTACGTCATGCCACGAGGGGTCACGTGTCCTAGATGTATACGAAAAATAACGCGCGCTTGCTCAATTCTTTTTACATCCACCAGATGTCCCAGGGATATAGAAAGTTGGACAATAGTCAAACCATCCATCCACCTAGTCTACTGGGAAAGACAAACGAGAAACGCCTTGGCAAGCTTTGCAGGTTTCCTGCGACGTCTAATTTTGTGCCAGACCTGCCCCGCTACAAAGGGGAAAAGCATGGAAAAGCACAACCTGAACCTTTTGGCTTTGAACTTGAACAAGCAGTTGTAGACGTTCTCTGTGCCATCTGTGATGAGCAAATCGAAACACATTGTGATCGGACGCTTATTTCTCCCAAGCTCAGCTGACTCGGATTTCGTACTATGGATTTCATTAGCGTAACCAAGAGATGACTGGTGGGAGAAAAGCGGACGGATTAACACATACTAACCTTCCTTGGCTGGGACGCTCACTGGTACCAAGGGGATCATCATCATCATCACCGCGGGCCCGCCACTATAAACTCTATAAACATGGGTTTGACCGTCAAGTGGGCAGGCAAAGAATATTCAATCGCTGATTTGCCTCTTCACGCATGCGTTCTAGACTTGAAGAATGCTATTCATGAGAAAACCGGCGTCAAACCTGAACGGCAAAAACTCATTGGTATAAAATGCAAGGGTAAGTTGCGTTTCTCCGTTCAAGAAAATGTGGTCGAAATGAAAAAAGAGTGCAGGTAAAGCTCTGAAGGACATGGACCGCTTGTCGGACCTCAACTTGGATGCCACTTCAAAGATCATGATGGTTGGTAGTCTGGAGGAAAACATTCTGTCTGCCAGCGTTCCGCCCGAGGACCTGCCGGAGGTTGTCAACGATTTGGACGACATCGACGAACAAGAAATCCCGGTCGAGCAACGGGAAGAGTTCCTCACCAAAATTGAAAAGCGCGTCAAGACGTACGAAATTAAACGGTTGAATGAATCGAGACCGGGAAAAAAACTGCTAGTGCTCGATATTGACTACACCATTTTCGGTAAGCATTTGTCATGTTGCGAAGCATCTACATGACATTCTCGCAGATCACCGTTCCACAGCCCAAAGTATATTGGAACTCAAGAGGCCTTTCCTTCACGAGTTTTTAACCACTGCGTACGAAGATTACGACATTGCCATTTGGTGTGAGTGTCATCCTATGCAGCTCATTGAAGTGGGAGTTACTTTGGAGCCTGTTTCTTTCAGCCGCTACCAACATGAAATGGATTGAGACCAAACTTAAAGAACTGGGAGTCACCAAGAGCCCCGACTACAAGATCGTATTTATGGTCGATTGCGGTGCCATGATCAGCGTTCACACGAGCAAGCACGGTCTAGTGGATGTAAGCACTTGGATATGGAAAAAAAATGAGAGTTTTCACCTATGTGGCATGTGTAGGTAAAGCCATTGGCTGTCATCTGGGGAAAGTTTCCAGAGTACGGTCCGGAGAACACCATCATGATAGATGACATTCGGAGGAACTTCCTCATGAACCCCAAGAATGGACTTCGGGTGGGCTAACTTAAGAAATTTGCCCAAATGGTAATTACTCCCAATCCCATTACAGGTGCGACCATTCCGCAGTGCCCACACCAACCGTGACACGGATCGTGAATTGGTCAAGTTGTCCCAGTACCTAAAGGACATTGCTTCCATTCCTGACGTTCGAGAACTCAACCACCGTCACTGGGAGAGGTTAGTTTAGTTATGCCGGGTTTATCCGGGTTTTGCCTCCAAACAGCTACTATTTCAGCTACAAACCACAAGGCCCGTAGTGCATCCGAGACGTGTCAAGAAAAACGCATCTTTTCTCCCTCTGGAAGTGAACTATATGATGATGACACAATAAATACGTTTTATTACAATATGGACAATATATGTCTGCGATGGTAGCCAAACATTGTTGGAACGGCCCCTGTAGCAACCACACAAACAACCCTCCAGGTATTACTGCGCTTTAAAGGAACAGTCCATTTTGAAACTACAGCGTTCCTTGTGGTAGTGAAAGTGACACGCGGGCATATTTAAGGGGACTAGAGCAGACAACTGATATTGAGGGTATGCTGGAAAAATGAGGGAGGGACATGGTCTCGAAAATTGCTTTATTTAATACCTAAGCTGGGTAAAATTTGGGGATTGGTACCCCAAGTTCATTGGCATTACCAGAAAGCTAAACAACAGTAACAATAACCAATTTTTTGTTTGTACATTTGATATTGCAGCCAATTAGAAGTAAATGTGTGCGTCTCTGTACACATCTGACAATCTAATCTAACAAGGCGTGCCTATTTTCAACGCTGAATTGAATGCTCAAGGAATGCTTCCTTCATCTATTCACACTTTAAGTACTGCATGGGAAGCAGTGCTGTCAACACTGCTTCTTTTAATTTTTTTTATGGAACCCGAAACGGAAGAAATAAGTGGAGATCTCGGAGTATCAGAAACTGAAGCATTATTATTTTCGGTAACAATCCCTCGGGTGAGTTGTCGGCTGATGCTGAAAATAGTGCACTAAATGTGGTTGGTGTGAGTGTCATCCTATGCAGCTCATTGAAGTGGGAGTTACTTTGGAGCCTGTTTCGACCTGACCTGCATATGCATTTCATATGCAACCGTCCCTTTAAGATAACTGGAATTTTGCTTCTGGAACTTGTCCAGCGCATAGCAGAGTATGGCCTCCAAAGATTCCAGCAACGAAAAACTACCTGAGCCTTTGTTTTGGGTCAAATACATTTAGGGAGTGACTTTTTCGGGTTAAATGCCTGTCTCAGATTCGGGTGATAAAAATCGGGCGCTATTTTTAAACCCGTAATTCGGGGATAAATCGGGTGATACTTGTGCCAACGGGTGTTACTGTTTGTGTTTTTGTTTTTCCTCTTGTCTATTAAGTCCTTTCCTAATCTCTCTTTTATTGCTTTTTTGCGGGATCGTGACCTTCCGGCAGTAATGCCTGAAGTTGCAGACAGTACTGGGGACACACATGGGTGTATTGCTGGGAATGTAAGTGACCCATTCTTCCATGTGTCAGACGTGTCGACCATTGTTCGTCTTCAGTGGAAACGTCACTCGAGGATTTCATAGTGATTAAAATTCGGGGAGAAATCCGGTTGAACCTGAAGTCGTCACTCCCTAAATATAATCTCCACTGAGGGCACGTCCCATTATCGGCCCATCACCCGCTCAAGACAACTCGACCTTAGAGGCCAACCATTGCACAGAATGATCGCTCCTCATTTGTGGAAAACCAGCTCGCCTGGCATATGGTTAGGGCGAATGCCTTCAGCGGCAGTTCCCCCTGAATTGGGCCCAGGACACAGCCACGTCTATACAGCGCTCATAGCCACAGTTGCTAACGCGGAATTAAAGAATATATATTTGTGGGAAGTGACGCGAGGCTCGCACGGTTTTCACCGATCTTGGGCAGAATCATGTCATTCGGGATGGCGGTTGGCTAATAGCGTGTGGTAGAGTGCACGAGCAATATTTTTGCTGGACGCCATTAGATTTCCATCTCCCCGTGCCCGGAAAGAAAATTACTGAGCGTGTCGTCGCGTACCATGTTTTACTACGCATTTCCCGGCACATCCAGGAAATACGGGTGTTTCGAGCGTGCCGAGAAATGTGTGGTAGTAGTGTTCATTTACATATTCTGACGATTCTTTCGTTGCGCGATACTAAAATGAAAATTTTATGGTGGCTCCTTTCATCATCTCAGATAAGCCACCATAATGAAGCTGCAAATGAGAGACTCCACTTTATTAATATATTCCTTTGCTGGGACAAGTGCTTTTGCTGGCATTTCTGAGGAAGGGCCTTTGGAGGTTCTTAAGCTATAGAGAGTATACTTCTACTGGGGCAGCATCATTGGCAATGTTTCTTACGAGTGGGTGCTAACCCCACAGTGCCAGTGAAATCCTAAGGCTTCACTCTACCCTACCGGACAGTAGGTGTTGCAGCAAAAAAAAAAGTAAAAAACCCCATCACCACCATACATAAAATTTATCTAGCTACTACAAACATGATTGCACACAAAAAAATGGGCTCTTGTATAGAATCCAAACTGACCACAGAATTCTAGCTATGGAAAGTATGTGTGCGAGACAGTTAAAAATGGCTAAACTGGTCGTGTCCCTCCAAAGAGAGGCAATCGATATAATTGGCACAAATATTGCGCCAGAGAAAAAGTCCTTTTCAAGAAAGCATTGTGGGCACCATTTGAATCTGCTGTCACTGTCGAGCAAAGGAGCCAGAATAATACGAGGGCACGTTGAAAAGGCCTGACCCACTTCCAAATATACAAACGCGATCTTGTCATCGTGGACAAAAAAGAGCGAGACGAAGAAGAGAAACTGTAGGTTCATTTTTGCTCTGGCTGTCGACAGAACTATGCCTATTACAAGCACGAAATTTTCAAAGGTTCATCTTGGGGCTGCTCCTGTTGATGCAGAAGATGACTCAGAAGGAAATCTATGAGAGGCAGACACGAAGATGACGGAAAATCAAGGAGACCTCCAACAACGTTGATTGTGTCCACGACCTCATTTGAGCAGATCGGTGAATCGCGGCTGAAACAAGTACGGATACCTTAGGCATATCCCGGAGGACGGTTTGTAATTTATGAAGCTGTCAGCCAAGCCGATGAGAAACTGTACTGAATGGACACCTCCAGGTTGATTTGGAAGCATTCTTGAGCGACTTGTTACAGCTTACGAAACATGGTTCAATCTGTGACGCTATGATCCTCAGACAGTCCGTGGAATTCAGCAGGAAATTCAGCCACGGTTTTCTGGGACAAGGAAGGACTATCTCCACGAGGGTCACGCAGTTAATGCAGCATACTACTGTAGCCTGCTTTGTCGGAGGATCTCTGCGTTCACCCTTGGCGAGACAATGCACCGGCTCACAAAGCAGGTTCTGAAGGACTCGCGATTTCATTGCATTCAACATCCGCGGCTCTACCCCAGCTCGTAGCACACTCGACTCCTTTTGCAGGAAGAGGTTTTGATTATGCGATTATCTTTTTTTTTTTGTGTGTACCATTCAAATTCGAGTGACGCCAGGAAATGCCATATCCCGAAAAAATGTCCCAGAATGCGACTAGTACTGAAGGAAATGTACGAATCCCATGGACGTTATTTGCCGATGCACAGTGGAGGATAGTTAAAGCGCACTGCAATTGTGACGGGGAATTTTTTAAAAGAAACCAGCACACTAATCCTTTGAATAGGTGGTCAATGGGCTCAATCTGTATTCCAGCCCATTACAATGTTATTCGCGAGGCATCCATTGGCATGCTTCTCCAGGAGTTGCTTCCAAGATGGCCTAGCGCACGCCAGCAACCCATTCTTCATGATGGCCAGACAGACTTGGGACTTTAGTAGAACGGCGGGAAGAACTAAAACCTCCACGTCGAGTGAATTGGTCCGACCACCTCGATTGGCCCCAATTGAAGGGGTTGAGACACGTACTATTTATTTTCATAGACGTGGCTTATTCCATCATGGATGCATTGCATTGCACGCCAGAACGCGGAGCAGAAAAGTATTCTCTTCTACGTGTTGTACTTGGCGAGACCCACTCCCCCGTCAGATAGCTCACAGTTGCGTCCATCCCCATTAGCAACCGTAAGCGCTGCCTCACTGGTGGCGGTCAGGTCTGGGATGTAAGCTGCGCAAGAGTTTCTATTACCGTCTTCGCTGTGAAACTTTCAATGCAGGTTCACAGCGGTGCAAAGCAGATTTTTTTTACGTTTATCCAGGAAAACCTGGGAAGACCTGTCGCAACCCTTTTAAGGTCATCGAGGGATAAGCCTTTTATGCTTGCAAAGGCGTACTCTGTCTTAGTATCCCACACGACGACGAGAACGTGCGACAATTTCCGTTTGATTTCTTTTTAAAATTCCCTATTTTCCATAACCACTCGAGTGCGGTTTAACTATCCTTCAGTGTGCTTCAAGTAAATGTCTGGAATTGTTACATATTTTCCCGATACAGCGTTTCCCGGCGTGACTTAAGTTCGCCCCAAAACAACACCCACTTCCTGCAAGAAGAAAAAGAACGTGGTACGAGCTTTAAGGTGAATATGTCCAATTGTAATAAAGGTGTAGGAGTCTTTTTTCCTTGTTCAGCGCCCCCTGCTCATTTCAAAGGATATTTCCAACAGAGACTGTTGGAAACATCGGCGATTCCCTTCATACTTCCCTACCAGTACCCGTAGAGCAGCTGTGTGTTTTCAGTGTGGTTGTTTTGTTATAGGGTACACTCAAACCTGTGTTCAACATTACCAAAATGTGTGCTGGGATGTCTCTGGTGGACGCATTTGTATGACATTCATCAACAACCAATTCAGACAGTCTCTCTTATTTCCTTTAACGCTGAATGCTAAATTAATAAGTTTTGACAAACGACCCAAAGCAAGAATGTTTTTCACTCATTCCCAGAAGCATGGAGACCATTGCCGGTGAACAGTGCAAGTCAAACCTAAATGGTCTTCCACGACCACACAAGGATCTTCAACTCACTCTATATACTGTAGTTGTTTTTCAAATTGGCACATTCCAAATGAATACAATTTTAAATGGTCATGGGATGCATATAATGTGTGGGACAGGTTGATAACGTGGAAACAAACACTGCATCAGGGAATCCCAGGTGAGAAAGAAAATGGATAAATAAGGACGGTAGCCTAGTTCCTAGCACGAGTGGGGACAAGTGAAGGATGTGGAATGGATGGCAGATATGATCTGCGCAAAACCACTGTTGAGACGATCCACAAGCGCCAATTTGAACTCGTTATGTTCTTTCTTGAGGCGGTCCTCCATGTCGAGTAAAATGCGCAAACGCTCCTCGTGGTGACGCCGCTCGTCGTTGAGTATCTCCAGGGTGAGGAGCCGCTGCTGTTCCACGATGGCCATCAACATGTCTTGCTGGCGTCCTGAGGAGACTCCCTGCTGCCCACTCTCGCTGCTGTCCTCAGAGTTTTCGCCATTCAGGTATGCTACAACAAGATCCTTCCTTAGTACCTTTTTGGCACACGAGACAGCTACGATAATCAAGTGACACTTTGAGAACTATGCAGAAATGGAGAGCTTACAGGGAATCTCTGGCCTGCAGACAATGTTGACGCCTGGTTCCTGCTGCGAAACATCTGGGGTACTGTCTGTGGGGACTGCATGGTCCATAAACTGGTGTCATTTTTATGCTCAACAGCTGAGGAAGAGGAAGGACATACCTTGGTTCAGATGAGTCACAGCTGAGGAACCGTGCAAAACTTTGTGGACGTGGTCCCAGAACTTCCAAGGCGCTCTCGACGGGTCAACGAGCTTCATTTTGCCTTCTCGCCTGCATATTACACGCTATATTATTGCGTCACGTACGGTATATTGGCAGCTCAAAGCGTTTGCATGGCGGATCTTCATTGTTCCAGTACATTTCTTTACTCTCAGTGCCACTATTCCCAAAGTACGAGTTATGTTTCTTAAAAACTGAAAGGCTCATTTGTATATGTGACAGTACCTGTAAAGATATGCAAGATTTGTGATCCTTCCCTGGATTTCATTGGCGTCCCTCTTGAAGCCGAGGCTCAAGAGGCGCCGACTCATCTCCTCGAAGATGTGCCGCCGTCTTTTTGTCTGTTGCAGCTCGACACGGAATATTTGCCATAAGTCGATGAGACGGTGCGTTTCGGCATCTCCCCAATTGCTCGTTCGAGACCGAGTACGATAGTTACAATAAAAGTCCCGCGAAGACGCTAATGCCGCTGCCATATTGCCCTTCCTTCCCTCCCTCGTCCCCAGCACAAGGTACGGGGAAAGAAAAAAAAAAAAAAAAAAGAAGAAGAAAGTACGAAAATCCAACAAAGCACTTGTTTTCTCTCGCGTCACGTAAAACGTTTTTCAGACCCACAAAGCGGTTTTGCATTGGGTGTGTGAAATAAAATCGGCACACATTCCACGGCTACACAGTCCTTTCCGTTACAACTACGCGCAGATCCAAGTTGCTGCAAAAACATGCATTTCTAGATGTATTTCGTGAGACGAAACAGTCT
Source organism: Ornithodoros turicata (assembly GCF_037126465.1). Lineage (NCBI taxonomy): Eukaryota > Metazoa > Arthropoda > Arachnida > Ixodida > Argasidae > Ornithodoros > Ornithodoros turicata. The sequence goes on from NC_088201.1 coordinate 1,227,560, forward strand.
GAATGACAATGTCATAATACCATTATCACCATGGATATTATGGACGGATTTTCTCGGATAATATGTTGCATAATTTGCTCTTTTTGGTCCCGATATATTTTTCAACATATTCTTCCTCGGGAAATTCTGTTCTCTGTTCAAAGCCCTTTCTGAACGGAGCAGAAAACAACATTCTTGGCAAGGTTCTGGCCGACTTGTTTTGCGTGTGTTCAACCGTCCCATCATCATTGTGAATGATAAATTTGCCGGCCACATGAAAAAAAACGGGAGAAAGAAAATGATTGACAGCATCCTTTCACGCTCAAAATTCGTCCATAATGAGATGCATCCTACGGAACACAATATTTCAACAAATTTGCACCGTGGGAATGAACCATTTAATTTCCGCGGTAACAAAGGACAGAAACAGTAGGAGGTTGGTTGGGTGATAGTTTTCAGTTTTCTCCAACAGACACGGAGACTGTGTGCGCGCATGCGCAATTCTCTCGCGGGAGCTCCATCGTCCATGGAAGGGCCACTTTTACTTTGCGCTATGGCGAACAGTGTAGAAGACGATGCCAACTTATTTAAAGGCTCAAAGATATCTGTTATGGTAGAGGAGGCTTTAATCGATGTTATCATAGTTTCTTTTCACTATGGCAGTAAAATATTTCAAGGAGCACTTCTCGATGTGACCAAAAAGTGAGTAAACCTGAGTTCCTGCGGCAGTTTCCTGTTATGGGGACTGTAGGCCTAAAAGTGCCTTAGCTGTTGCTCTCGATTTCTCGAAACTGAGTCACCCTAGAAGCAACTGGATGGCAGGTAGTACTTCTGGACATTGTCCCGGACCTGCTGATACCAAAATCGCCGCATTCTGCGCACTATTTGGAAAAATTTGCTTTTGGGGTATGTACACTGGTATGAAAGCCTCAGAACATCAGTTCTCTCATGTACACTGGGGTTGGCTCAAGTCGGAAATTCGGAACCGAGGGGCTGCGTGAAATATCATTGCTACGGAACCTGATTGCATAAAATTGCTTACATAATTTGTAGGAAATTTGGCATGTTCTTAAAAGTATTTGAGTCTGCCCTTCCTTCCAAAATGCAATGCAAGTTCAGTTTCAGTTGTGAGTCCCAAATAATTGTAGCACACGGTAAAAATTGAAATCCACACGCATTTCAGTTTCTGCCGTCGGGTTGAATAAGAGCAGATCCAAATATAATGCAATATACAGAACTATTGCGATTTCTCTTAGTGCAGGATGGCCATCCTCGAAATTGGAACATCGGATGAAATTACCCAGTTTGAAATCAATCAGTTGGCGTTGTGATGTTCCAGGCAGAAATTAGGGCTCGGGTTGACATTTTTGATGGGTAATTTAATTGCAGAACTGGAGCTGTTTCACCTTCACACTTGCAGCCGACACGCTTTTATTAGAAAGGGGAAAAAAAGGTGTCGTCCTGTAGGGAAAAATGTTTCAATGTTGGGGAATTTTTTTATTTATACCCTCAAGGCATAGCATTAGAGAGGGTAATGGTTACACATGGTTTACAATTGCTCTTACGAAAGTAAATAGGATTAACGCAAAGGCCGACGATGGAAGGCGGTTCCAATGCTTACTTGTTACTTGGTACCTTGAATTGATGGTCAATGCAAGATGAGATGTATGGTGGTGAGGAAAGCAACTGTTCCTTTAAGGTAGGGTTATGGAAATAAATGGCGTGGAAAAGAGATAATCGAGCACTTTTTCTACGTGTTGGTAACGGTTCTAATGACAGTGAGGTCTTCATGAAGGATACGCTAGCTGTGCGGTTATAGTTTGATAAAATGAAACGAGCTGCACGACTTTGAATCGCTTCGAATTCCTCTATTAAAGTGTTAGTTAAAGTTATTTCGGTCGGACGAGGATTTTATATAGTGTTAACTTTAGCTTAACCGATCACATTGCAAAATTTCTCCGAATGTATCCGAGACTACGGTTTGCGTTATTTGCGACGTATTTAATGTGAGATTTCCGAGAGAGATCGGTTGTTAACACTATACCTAGGTATTTGCACGCTGAGACTGATTCTAGATGAAAGTTGTTAATGTGGTAGGAACGCGTGGAACTGATGCGTTGACGAGAAACAGACATGTATTTACGCTTGTTAAGGTTAAGTTCCAGTACCTACACCAATAGAACATCTGCGATAGATCAGACTACAAAATACCTGTATCGGCGCCGTTATTAATTTCTCGATATACCACGCAGTCATCAGCGAAGAGACGGACAGGTGAACACAGGGAGTTTGGGTGATCATTAACATATATTTAAAAAAAGTGGGCCAAGGACCGAACCTTGCGGAAGTGACCGGAAGGCAACAAGAGGCACGCCCATTGGCTATTACTTACTGGGTGCGATTGGAAAGGAATGACCCTACCTTGTGGTCAAGATTAAGGGCGCATAGTTTGCGAAGCAGTAGGGAATGAGGTACTTTATCGAATGCTTTTGAAAAATCTAGGAAGATGCAATCCGCCTGCGATCCGCGATCCAAATAGATGTGCAAGTCATGTGTTAGCGAAATGAGCTGCGTTACGCAAGAAAACGATTTGCGAAATCCGTGCTGGCTAGGCGAAAAGAAACCATGGCTGTGTAGATGGCCTGAGAGATATTTAAATATGATATGTGCAAAGATCTCGCGAGATATGCTAGTTAGTGATAACGGCCTATAATTACCAGCGAGAGATTTATCACCCGATTTATGGATTGGAACCACCTTTCCAGTCTTCCAATTGTTAGGCAGGATACCGCTTTGCAATGACTGCTCCAAGAGTTTGGACAGGATGATTGTTCTGTACATCTTGGTATTTTTTAAGAACTTGGAGTTAATGTTGTCAACACCACATGATGAAGAGCAAGCAAGCTTTGGCAAGCTTCTCACATTAGTTTGGAGCTTGTCTTCTTAATTGATCTGGCAGGGAAAATTTCAGATGGGGGACTTTTTTTAGAAACATTTATTCGCCACAGCTGGGAAAAAAAATGTGTCCTCGAAATAATTTGGAATATTTGCTCCCCAAAAATCCCTTAAAAGTTTGTGACAAAACTGATATCTCATTGTTTGAGAATATGCGCAATATTTATGCATTTAGGGTCACAACTTGAGCTGCAGTTTATCTCCAGCAGTGTTTTCACGCAATTATACACTATTGTGTTTACCGATGGTCGTCCCAAATTTTGACACCCGAGCGTGTTGCAAATGAAACGTGTGAGCAGCACTGATGAATACTGTTGATCATACCTTGGGTAGTGCATTTGGGAGTCCCCAAAGAAATGATATTTTTTGCTTCCAGGAATGTCCCGTTTGGGATAAGGGGAGTTCCCGAAGAAGTGGATGATCGTTTTCACGCCCTTAAGCAGCGCCACACGTACTTTCAAGAAAAATCTGACCAAGTGGGCCGTACATGGTCCAAGAGTCGAAAGCCTCGGCGTGACCAGAGCGTGCGCATGCGACGACTCCGACCGCGCCAAGTCCTTTGCTCTCACTGCCGGGCCATCTGCAACGAGAACTCCGAGAACGTCCAATTGGCCAATGTGAAGAAAGCTGTTGTACCCGTCGCTGTCGTGAGCGACGCACCAGAGACGTACGCCAGCATGGCGGTTGAAAATGCTGAGCTGCCAACGAGTGCTGGAAGTTTTTTACCCAAGAGCGAATATCAGGCTCTGGCACAACCCACCAGCAACCGTATGATTCTACGGAAACGCAAGGCCGAGAAAACTAAGACTAGTCCGGTGATCAAGATCTCCTTTGCCAATCCACAGGGGAAAGGAACGGTGGTGAAAATCCCCGCCAAACTTCAGTCGACGAGCGAGGACGGACGCCGCAAAGCGCTCAAGCGAGCGCGCAGAGAACACCACCGCGCGAACCATCACAAACACAAACGCAAGAGAAAACACAGGGACGAGGACGAGGCCCCTCCCCCGATGGAACCGTCCGAACCGTACGTGGGTCAGAAGCTGTCCATCAGCTTACGCAGGCTAGGGTCGCAGGCATACATGCGCTGCAGCCCGAGGGACGACAGCAGCGGATCCGAGTGCGGAGACGTGCCGGAGTTCCCCAAGTTGGACCCCGCGCGCGACGGCGACAGGATGAAGCCGCTGATGATGCGCATCAGCACGCACACGGTCAAGCGGTGCACGCTGGAGACGGGGCGCGAAATGGCGGTAGGCGACATTGTGTGGGGAAAGATCCACGGCTTTCCCTGGTGGCCGGGCAAGGTGCTCGCGTTGACCATCTCGCAGAGGGACAACGGGGTCACCATCAATCAGCAAGCGCACGTGGCATGGTTCGGCTCGTCCACCTCCTCCTACATGCCGTGCCACCAATTGACACCTTTCTTAGATGACTTTAAGGTGCGATACAACAAAAAGAAACGTGGGCCTTACAAGGAAGCCATTCGCCAAGCAACTTTAGAGGCCCAGCAGGTAGCCGCCACGAGAGGTCCCAGTCCTACCTGATGGAAAAAATGACCGCAAAGCTACAGGGTATAATTGTGATGGTAGGTTCTAGTCATCAGTCATGTGCCTTTAGTGGGGGTTTTGTTGCTGGGACATGAATTCCCTCTTGTGCTCAAGTATGGAAGGTCCCTTCCTGGCCTTTAGAGAAAAAATGTCTTTCTGAGCCAAGTACAAAGAAAGCCCCAACTGTGATCACTGTTAGAGTGGACACTATTTGCAGCAATTGTATAAAGTGTACATAACGTGTAAATACTAATAAAAACAATGTTGCCATTACCTTTAATGTCTGTCAAAGCAATTCCATGTGCGAATGAAAATGTTTTTTTCCCCCACTACGTGTCACGTGAGGTTAATGAGCGAGTTGCTGCTGTCCACCAGTTCGCTGATGGAAACACGACCTCGTTGGCTGATGAAACGGGCTACTTGTTCCAGTTCTTCGCGCACAATGTAGATGAACTTTCCCCGCTCATCGATGACTCCCACTAAAGTCTCCTCGGTGAGAAGAGACTGAATCCGGTCGATGCAATCCTGCGTCTTTAGTTGAAACTTTGAAGCCAGGTCTTCGAGAATTACTACCTTGTTTCTCTGCGAGAAAACATTTTCATTAAGAAAATCCGGGTTCCGGTTTAGCCGCACCAAGAATTGAACAGTCGCACTGCCTCCTTTCTCAAGAGCTGCGGCACTCGCAAGGACAACTGTGCTTCAACGTGTTAAAAAAATACGCTCAAAGCATACTTACTGTATGTCCTCGTTTGACTGCTAGGTGAAAATTTGTGAAATTCGTTATATGGAGACCAGCGTGCCCTCGTTCGGGGATTGAGAGCCACTCTTACGGTGACTTCTTTTGTGTCCGAACGGGTTACAGCTATTATTTTTCTCGGTTCTGCTCTGGTTTGGGTTCAACAGTGTCACGAAAACTGCAGTTCGGGTTTCGGCAAAAATAACAGTTCGGGTGAACACCCTGCTTTGAAGGAAGGCAGAAGGCCTAGAGAGAATTCTGGTTACGCTGAATTAAGTTTGAGGAACAAAGGTGTGGCAGTTATCTGAAAAGAAAAATGTCTTACCTTGATGTGATCCACAAATTCCTGCAACTTGTTCTGTGCCTGAAAAACAAGTTTTTGAGCGATGCAAATTTTAGTAGTTAAAAGGTACCTGATCGTTTGCAGCGTCGTAACCTTGGTCTTCTACGGAAAACGTTTCCTTTAATTTGAGGTATTCTTCCAGTTCCTTGCGTTCCTTCTCTTCTTGGAGTCTCTTTTCTTCTGCCTCCTGCATGTTCATGTCAAGCATTATCGATTTCCCCCAAATACTGCCGCTAATACGTTGAGGGCACACACCTTTTGCGCTTGAGCTTCCTTCTGCAATTCCTCCTCTTGCTTTCTACGTTCCTCCTCCTGAGCCTGTCTCTGCTTTCGCTCTTCTCGGTCCTCCAGTTCTCTCTATGAGTGCAAAAGTATCAGCCTCCCATTACTATTATCCTGCAACGATCCTCGTACATCTCTCTGTGCTCTCTTCTCTGCTTTCATCTCCAGCTTCTTCCGTTTCTTCGCCCCAATCTTGCCCTCGGTCATCAGGTCGTCCAGCACTACCTCCTCGTCTGCGGAACGGTGCGTCGCTAATATGTATAGCGCGTAATTGAGATATATTTTAAAGCAACCATCCACACCCCCAAGTAATCCTTGCATGGGCTGGAGTAAGGGAAAAAAAAAATTACTTGCCATCGTCCACGAGTTGCCGTGTTGCCTGCATCCTGCTGCGGACATTTCGACGTCCAACTTGCGGCCTCGCCTCATCTTCCTCCACTACGGGTGCGCTTCCTGAAGAAAATATCACTGTCCTTCGCGATAACCGTCTCGGGCGAATCGTGCCCACTTTTTCTTCCCAAAAGCCAGGCTGTCAAGAAAGTTTTCTGCCCTCTTAGGCCTTTAAGATTCGCTAAATAAATAAATAAATCGTACTCTCGGAATCTTTGTCGGAACCATTTGGATACTTGTTTGCCTCGTTTCGCTGAGAAAGTTTGTGCAATTTTGCTCGCAATAGTATTACGGAAACCGACACTGAAAATTTTTGTTTAGGTTTAATTTATGCGAGCTTTCGCACGGAGGTCCACGCGTCTTCAGAACGTGAAGAAAAAACGATGCGCAAGTTTCCGGCGATGCAGAATAAAAAATAACGAGGACGATTAAGAGCAACTGTTCACTATATGCACATTACTGTACGAAAGTCTCGTTTTTAATGTGTATATTGTAAACAGTTGATGCTCCTAACCGTCTTCGTTACTTCTTCAGGTACAAAGTGAAGTGGTGACACGCATGAGTATATATAGTATAGACATATACACGACTAAACACGATGTTGTACAAAGAAAGGGAAAGGAGATATGGTGCCACATGTCTGTGTACTATGAATCGCCTTCCCAGCAATTCACTGTACACAGACATGTGGCACCATATCTCCTTTCCCTTTCTGTGTACAACAGTATATGTCTATATTATATATACTTATGCGTGTCACCACTTCACTTTGGACCTGAAGAAGCGTGGACCTCCACGCGAAAGCTTGTATGAATTAAACCCAAACAGAAATCTTCAGTGTATTTTGTTTATGTGATCTACAGGGCTCGACTCCCCTCTTCGTGTACGCTTCTGGCAATAGTATTGAAAAGGTCACGTACATAGTTGCAAAATGAAAAGTACTCCTGACACATTCCCGTACCGATTTAACAAGTAGGTGTTGGACACAAGAGGCTGAGAAATTCAACACTGGAGCTGTATTGGCAACTGTTTTGACTCGACTGAGGTTACGCGAGGCAGTGGGGCAAAATCACAGATCATCACCACAACGAAAGGATGGTTAAGAAGCAAGCAAGCTGGTGACATTGTGGTGATGGCTATCCATGATGGATACTCATCACCACACTGTCCACTTATTCTTAACTGTCGCCTTCACTTTAAGGTACTTGCCTGACACACTGCCTTTCCATGCTATCAAGGCAACAAGAATTATAGTCACTAATGATATAGCACCGGTTAGGATCATTACAAGGTCTGACATCTTGATCGCAAGGTGTTTCTGCTCCCGAGGTGTTTCTGCTCTGTCGTGTCGAACGACAGGTTCGCGGATAATGTAATGTAATAATTAAGAAAAAGTAAATAACCGTACAATTTTTCAATTTCTATACGACTAAATGTTAAGTCTAACTTCAATAGTTTTTCTTTTTCGATATTACGGAGCGTATAAAATACTTATAGAACCGCAGCTCGATCCGTCTTTGGTGGCCAATCCAATCCCCTTTGAAGCCGACGTCGGGAAGGAAATCCCATAGTGGATTTAGCGCCTCCCGTGAATCGACTATGGAGGAATTTGGTTTTCCTTTCAAGCCTTACGATGTCCAACTTTCGTTCATGAGAGCGCTACGTGCTGCGCTGCAAGGTTCGAAAATCGGTATTTTCGAGAGCCCTACTGGAACGGGGAAATCTTTGAGTATCATTTGTGGGGCGCTCACATGGTTTGCGGAACTGAAATCATCTCGAAAAAGCAGTTTGGAATCCGAAATTGAGGAGCTTACGCGACATATCCAAGATCCTGTCGGTACCGACTGGGTTACAGATTCTGCTCGTAACATTCAGTTGAAGAACAAGCTGCACCAACTGCGTCTGCAGTACGACAAAATAACGCAATGGGAGAACAAGTTGAAAGACATTCCAGAAAAGGAGGCCTCCATCGAGGACGAGTTGAGCTGTGTTCGCCAGATCCTTTCTGAACTGAACGACGAGGAAATACTGGAAGACTATGAAAGCGACGAGGACGGCTCTGAGGAAGACGACGAGGACGAGCAACCAAAGATCATTTATTGCAGCCGTACCCATTCTCAACTGTCACAGTTTGTGAAAGAGCTCAAAAGGACGGGACACAGTGATCGGACCCGTTCCGTATGCTTAGGATCACGACAGAATATGTGCATCAATGAGGCGGTGAAAAAACTGCAGACTTTGAACCTCATCAACGAAAAATGTCTCGAGATGCAGAAAAAGAAAAAGCTCCTAACTCCCGAACCAAAACGCAAAAAGTGTTCGCTGACTTGCCCTTTTTACAACCAACGGGCCATGCAAGTGTGTAGTGAAAAGATCCTGACGGACACTAAAGACATTGAGGATATTGTGGAGACTGGAAAGCGACTCAACGCTTGTCCGTACTATTCAGCGCGGTACGCAGTTTCCCAAGCAGAATTACTCGTGGTACCCTACAATATTCTCTTTCAGAAATCCACCAGAAAAGCTTGCAACTTACAACTCAAAGGGACCACCGTCATCGTCGACGAAGCGCACAACCTCCTGGAGACCATCAACGCTTCTTCGAGCGTCCAGATAAGTGGCGGTGCGCTCGCTCAAGCACAAATGCTGCTCACCAGCTATCTCACCAGGTACATGGCACGACTGAATGGGAAGAACGTTATGTACGTCAAGCAAGTTATCCACATTCTCAAAGCGCTCGTCACCTATTTGAGCACGCTGAGAGAGACCAAAGCCTATAATGTCACAGATTTCTTGATCCACCTCAAGCTAGAGCAGTTCAACCTTTTCAAGATTGTGCACTATTTTGAGCAGAGCCGCATCGCTCTCAAACTGCAGACGTTTGGTGGCGACACTAAAAGAGACGTACTAATAGCGGTGCAAGAGTTTTTCCATGCCCTCACCAGTCCACCCTGTGACGGTCGGTTGTTGTGTCAGGGCACTGGGGAACTCTCCACTTCTACAGTCAAGTACGTGCACCTCAACCCGGCGGCACACTTGAAAGACATTGTTTCCCAAGTGCGCACCATCATCCTTGCCGGCGGAACGATGGAACCCATAAGCGAGTTTGTGGACCAACTATTGATTCCCGCCGGCGTTGACAAGAGCCGCATCGTCCACTTTTCGTGCGGCCACGTCATTCCAAAGAGCAACCTCCTGGCCTCCATCGTCTCTAGGGGTCCAACCTCGAAGGACCTAGAGTTCAGTTTCTTCACGAGGGAAAACCCGACAGCGATGGAAGAACTTGGCAGGGTTTTGGTTGACGTCTGCCGTATCATTCCCGGCGGTGTCGTCTGTTTCTTTCCGTCCTACGATTATCAGGTGCTCGTGCAGGATCATTGGAAGAAGACTGGTATGCTAGAAAAGCTTCGAGTAAAGAAAACTCTATTCTGTGAGCCACGAAAGGCGTCCCTGGTTGACAAAGTACTGTCAGAATATGCAAAAAGCGTCCAACGTGAAGGGGCACTGCTTTTCTCCGTAGTTGGCGGGAAGATGAGCGAAGGGATCAACTTCTCCGACGATATGGGCCGATGTGTCGTTATGGTGGGGATGCCCTACGCCAACATCAAGTCGCCAGAAATGGCGGAAAAAATGGCATTCCTCAGCAGGACTTTCCCACGTGCACCTGACGGGCGGCCGGCAGGGCAGGTGTACTACGACAATGTATGCATGAAGGCCGTCAACCAATCAGTGGGGCGAGCCATTCGTCACAAGGGAGATTATGCCGCCATATTGCTCCTGGACCAGAGGTATCGGCGACCGGCTGTAACCAAGGCACTTCCTGCTTGGATCAGAGAGAGTCTCTGTCAACACGATACTTTTGCTTCCGCTTTTAAAGAGATTACAAACTTTTTTGCCAACAGGAATAGTCAGTGAATTGTATGGAATGTTTAATGCAAGGTTGAGCAAGTTGTCACATATAATACAAACAATAAATGTCACGAAACAACTTGAGTAGTAAACCAAAGTTAAGGAGCGATTTTTCGGGTTAAATGCCTTTATCAGAATCGGGTGGGGGGGACCTCTAATTCGGGGAGAAATCGGGCGATAATTGCGCCTTCGGGTGTCTTTGTTTCTCCTCGTTTATAAAGCCCTTTCCTAATCTTTTTTTGTTGTTGTTGTTGTTGCGTGATCGTGACCTTCCAGTGGTAATCCCTGAAGGCATACACAGTGTTGACACACATGGGTGTATTGTTGGGAACGTAAGTGACCCATTCTTACGTGTGTTACACGTGGCGACCTTTATTCATCTTCGGTGGAAACGTCACTCGAGGATTTCATGGTGACTGGAATTTGGGGAGGAATCTGGCTTAACTCAAATTGATCAGTTTGGGGGGGGGGGGAATAACCGGGCGGAATTGGGTTTAACCCGAAAAAGTCTCTCCCTAACCAAAGTGTGTTTGTAGATTCAACTCCTCCCTAAGCACTTGTCAGCTGCATTCGATAGTAGCAAAAGGGTGCCGCATCGATCGATAATGCTAGATAAAAGGCACTCATTGTTTTGTATCTAGAGGCACATGAAATGCACGAGCCAGACTGCAACTAAAAGTCCCGCCCTTAATCCAGCTGCTCCCGAACATTGAACAAGCTGCACCGCTTGTAACAAGTCTCGTCCCAAATACTCCCTGTAACCTCTTCTGTTGGTTGGGACAGGCTTCAGTTGCTGAGTTGAGTCTTGGAAGATAAGGTCCGGGTGACTCTCTTCGGAAACAAACATTTTAAACGTGAAGTCCTCACTGTACTTTGATCCGTAGAACTGCTGCGCGTAAACAAAGAGTTCGATATACGCGTCAATCACTTGCTGCGCTTTGTTTGGACTCGTAACCATGGCGTTTGATGCCACCTTTCCCAAGTTACAATTCTCGTAACTGGCCTCTGGTGCACGGCTCCCATCACGGCAAAGTAATTCAAAGTCGGACGGCATTATGTTGCGCGCCCACCACATGCGGTTTCTTCCGGCCGTATTTTCAAAGATGGTTGTGTGCTTGACAAAGGCAATTTCTCCTCCACCCTCGACCAGGCAGCGGAAAGCACCCGTGTGGCCGTAGAAGGGCTCGGCGGCATTGCGGCCGCAGAAGTTGTGCCCGCTCCCGTGGCAGAGGTCGCACAGGTTCTTGTGCTCCGAGGCAACCTGCTCGCGCGACAGAGCGCCGGGGACGCAACTCTTGGAGAAGAACTCGGCGGCAGAGCGCGTTGCATCGCACGCGTAGGCGCGCATCCGCTCGTTGCTCATAAGAAAGCTGAGCGGTACTATCCAGCCGGCTGCTTGGTTGACTCCGGTGTGGCAGGACCGCTTGCCTGAGTTGTTGAGAGAACTGGCTCAAATTATCCCGAAACAACTTCATTTGCCAGTAATGTACTCACCCTTGAGGTAGAGCAAGTCAGTTTCCTTATCGGGCTGTCTGGCCACCGCGACGACGTAATAGAAGGGCTCATGCAAGTTGTACTGCTCGGCAATGATGGGGACCAGACCAAACCTCCTGGGTAGTAAAACATCTCCAACTGAGTCCCCATATGCTACATGAAGGAGAAACTCGAGCAACATGGCACTGGCCAAAGCCAAAAAGCCAGCACAAAAGGGGAAATATTTGTCGCAAAATTCGGGGGATGAAAATCGGGTGTAAAATTTCTGGAATATGATGAGATTAGAGCCTCGAGTTTCAGGGTTTAACCCGATTCTTCCCCGAATTAAAGGTCGACTCTTTAGGGTGAAACCCGATTTTTTCCCCGCAAATTGCCCTCACTGAGACGTCTGTAGGAATACACTAACGTACTTGTTTGGCGGCAAATGCAGTTACATCACCATTTGTACAGAACCAGTTCAATTTGTTTGAGTAATTGAGCCAGATTTCTTCCTGAAGTTAGAGTACTGCAAGTTTTTCCACCCGAATCTGCACGAATTTAGAGCGCACGTTTATTTACCCGATTTTTACGCCCCCTAATTTAGAATAAAATATTGCCCGAAAACTTGAGGCTCTAGATATGATACGGGTAAAAATCGGGTTTATGAGGCTCGTTATACGTGGATGATTCCATCTCAACTCTTACACTCCATCTTACACTCTCTCACACTGGGGGTGAAGGAAAGACGCGTCTCCTAAGATGCGCAATGAACAAAATAAAGAAAAAAATGGCGTTCCGTCACGAATTTTTTGCGGACGATCTATCGAACGGATTTTTGTTCTGAAAACGGCATTGGTATCGAGTGACCGAAGAGATCAGATGTTCTCGTTGGAACAACTTCGCAGCTTTTATAGTTAAAAAGTTAGAAAATTAATTACCGCTAATTAGTTGACAAGGGGGCAATGAAAACAATTTTTTGGGATAGACTGGTCCTTTTTCGTTCTGAAAACGGCATTGGTATCGAGTGACCGAAGAGATCAGATGTCCTCGTTGGAACAACTTCGCAGCTTCTATAATTAAAAAGTTAGAAAATTAATTACCGCTAATTAGTTGACAAGGGGGCAATGAAAACAATTTTTTGGGATAGACTGGTCCTTTTTCGTTCTGAAAACGGCATTGGTATCGAGTGACCGAAGAGATCAGATGTCCTCGTTGGAACAACTTCGCAGCTTCTATAATTAAAAAGTTAGAAAATTAATTACCGCTAATTAGTTGACAAGGGGGCAATGAAAACAATTTTTTGGGATAGACTGGTCCTTTTTCGGTGGGACATCCTGTACATCTCGGGAGAACCATTCCACAGAGTTAACAGGATTATTGGCGTCTGCTATTCCTGACATCTCCAGCCTTGAACGACAGAGCTCAGGATGCAGCATAGAAATCTTAAGGAGTATGCTAGAAGGAAACCTCAGAAACTGGGACGTACGGGCGAGGGGAGAGCCATATTGAATCAGCTACTGTTGCCGCGGCGCATGCAAACAAAGGAATCCAGTAAGCGTACAGCAAACATAACGCCAAGAGTGTTTTTGGAACAGTAACACACCGCCAGAACCCATGAAACCGTAAGATATATGAAAACACATACACACACACACGAAGAAACAGACACGACACGGACGCCACATGGGGACATCATCTCCGCCGCTACCGCTGCCTCAACCAGCCTTGACTACAAGCCTGGATAGGGCAGACACTGACAAAATACGTAGCCGACGGAAGCAGAGAAGCAACCGAGCAAGTGCTGCAACAGTTTTTGGAACGGTGGCTGCTTTCATGGGCTGGAAATACACGACGTTTCCTCGGCCGATTCAATATGTCTGCCTCCGAGCGCATACTTTGAGAGAGGGAAGAGCCCCGTTCGAGTGCTTTGCTCTCCTCCGATCCTCCTCCCCAGCTTTCCTTCTAGCCTCTCTCCGTACGATTTCTATGGGATGCAGACCTACCGCAAATCGTGTGGTAGCAATAGCAGCACTTTGAGTCTTTCCGACTTGTTTTTCCCCAAGAGGTTCAGCGATGTTCGAGTCGGTGGCTTGTGTTTCCGACACTAACATTAAGTACAGTACAAGATCGCGTCTACTCTGCCGACTATGCAGTGCTATGGTAGCCAAACTAAGCCAAAAAGTCGAGAGGACTACGATTTAGTTTTTGAGAAGCAAGTTCCCTAGAAACATACAGGGCCTCAAAACGGGAAAATGGAAGACAGTGCGGGCGCCGTCTGAATCCAGTCTTGCCACATGTGGACGAAAAATATGTCGGGTTCTGTGGGAACTTGGCATGGGGGATTTCGCCCTCGTTTCTGGAGTGGTTTGAACCCCCCCAAGCTCTTGCTATGCCACTCTGGCTTCAACGTGAAGATATTATCCAGGATTGGGGGCTGGATGATGAAAGGCTCACGCGGAATGAAAATGGAACCAAAACGATATACTCACTCTCCTGCACGATAGATGTCACCTGCTTCTAGCATCACCAAGTCTGCGAGAGCTTCATTGATCATGTGCATGCAGCCAAGATGGCTGTGGCCTTGAATACAGTTCAGGTCAGGCTTCAGCATCTGAGACTTGAATGCTGTCTGGAGATGTGGAATTAACGGCTTAACGGGGACAAAGCAGATAAAAAGCGGAGACAAAATTACCCTCATTCGCTGGCACTTTTCCATCTCCTTCTCAGAGACTACGCACAGCACAGCAGGAGGCACGGGGCATATGCGCAGCTTCGCAAACAGTCCTACTGCATCACCTGAAAACAATACTAGGTGTGATCCAATCCCGCGATACAATTCCCATCTCACCGAGGTAGCCAGTAAAAGTCTGTTGATTGCCCAGAAGCGGGACAAACTGTGCTGTCATGTCCTGGATTAGCAGGTTTCGCTGATTCTGGTAATGGTGGCCATTATCGAGCAAAAAGAACCTGTCAGTTTTCTTCTCCGTTGTGGTGTTGTCACTTGGCTGACCGAACCACGTGCCGTCGTAATTGGCTGCAGGCGTTCCAAACAGTTTCAGCGCTTTCTGGGAGGAATCGAATGGGAACGGAATCCTGGATGTAGCTTCATAGATCAGAGTTTTTTAATTTTTTTTCAATCTTATTTGATACGATTAATTAGGCATCCAGTTAGAGCCATTCGCGTCATGGCTGACTTTTCAAACTTTAGATACCGTAATTTCACGCGTATGAGCCGCACCGCAGATAAGCCGCAGGACCCGTTTTTACAAATGTTTCGAAAATTTTCTGGCAGATAAGCCACGGGCAATATGAGACGACTGATTTGTGCGACAAAGGAGACCATAGAGAAAGCCTTAAACCCTGTGGTCAATACTCGGGGGGGTAGGCATGGTGTACAGCAAAGGAGGTCACGTCTACAGAGTTCTACCAAGATCGGATTGTGCCCTTGTTGGGCTTTTTTCGTGGATTGACAGGTGAGAGGCCTTCCAAAAGACATAAATCGCTGCAAGGACTTTCGTTAACGTTACGCATTGTTCATGCATTGGCAGGGCGGTACTGTTCCAGAGACACTGTCGGCCCTTTGGTTAAAACCTGGGTACGGGGTAAATACCGTGGCAAAATAGTCATCAGATAAGCTGCACCGGTGGATAAGCCGCAGGGGGGCTGTGAGAAAAAAAAAAATTGCGCATAAGCCGCGGCTATTACGCGTGAAATTACGGTAATTGTCAAATCGCGAAAGAAAAAAAGAGAGAAACTGAATTGTCTCGACGCACTTGCAGGAAGTCTTGGTAGAGTTGGCGCTTGGCCGGCAGTGTGTCTGAAGTGGTCACGATGACGTGGGGAGGCACAAAGCCCCAGTTGCACTGGCGGTATTCGTCCACTCCCATGGTGCCGCCGGAGGGACATAAAAGTCGGTAGCGGTACTTTTCCGGCTCTTGGTCCACAGTGGTATGCTCAACGAAGGCCACATCTCCCCTGGTGGCCAGACACTGAAACGCTCCAGCATATCCCGCGTACGGGTCGTTACCCGAGCACCGCTCTCCAGGTCGGCCCGCACAGAGGGCACACATCTTCTGCGGGTTATCGCCTGCATCATTTTGAAACACGTCTTACAAAAAGTAGCTCGGACACGGAAGCGGTTAATATACCCGTAGGATTGTGTTTGTCGATCAGTGAGTTGGGGGCACAACTTGGGCCAAAGAAGGCCGAGGCGCTCTTCACCAGGTTGTTGCAGTCGGTAACTTGGAGCACACGCTCCTGCACCAGGGTCGCCATGGGAACCACCCAGCCGGCCATGTCGCTCACGCTCGAGAAGCAGACGGAACGACTGCGTAAGTCGTGCAGCGAACTTATGTTGCTGTTGGCGTGAACGACGGCCACCGAGTAAGTGCCGGCTTCGAATCCTGCTCGAGACAATTTCTAACTTGCACAGACTGTTTGGCTTACGCAATAAATGAGCGTTGAAGGAGAAAAAAATGCCTGCGGCCTACTTGCCTAGACCATAGCGTTGCGTCACTATGGGAATTACACTGTGATATCGGCCTGCGGTGTACACCTCCCCAGGGTCCAGCTCCACCAAGTTCACTTGACCGTTGTCCAGGAAATTCATACACTGGTCCTTGAAGGCAGCCCGCTTGCACTTGAGCTGCAGCGAAAAGGCCCGGCTCACCCGCACGGCCTCAGAAAATTCGCTGCACTTGAGATGTTCCATGTCGTTGACTGTGCACCATGTCACTGCCCCTACTGGAAATGCGAGCCATCACTAGAGATATCTACTCAAGAGGGGCATTTTCGGTGCAAAAAGGCTTCACAGGCTTACGGTACACCAGCTACTTGTACAAAAATCTTTAACACTATACTGCACAAGCAATTCAAAACAAACAATACAAAACACAATATGACAACATGCAAATAACTTAATACACCTACCATGTTTATCCCAAGAAAAAACAATTGTCTTCGGGTTAGTAACAAAGGGTTTATATCGGTGGCAATATATATGTTTTAAAGACCGTAATTTATACTACATTGAGGTAAATACCACTGCTTCCTTCCAGTAGGGGAACTATAGGTTCACCTATATAGGTTACAGAGTTGAATAAAAATGTCTTTACGGGTACACGTTAAAAAATAGCACCGGGTTAATGTGAAAGTTGACTCTGCAATTGAAATAATTCTGCGAAAGAGGATCTACACCAGTGACCACTCTAAGAGGCAGGGCACACAACTGGTACATGCTCGCAACAGTGGCTGTGCCCCAAAATGAAAAAACAGTACTTGGTGTCCAACCTTATCTCAAAATATCATTCACTGTTGCAAGTTTCTTCGCGATGGAGTTTGCATGCACATTCAAAGTTAAGTTTTCTGGATAATATTCTCCCTAATACTCTAAACGACCTTTTCAATTTGTCTGTTTTCAAAAAGTACCCTGTTCCTGGGTCGAAAAAAACATTGCCTTAATTTCTATTCTATTAAAGCAGCACACAAGTAATTTTTTACACACTCTTTTCTTTCTATAACACTGTTAAGTAGGCCAGTAAAGTGCATCATGCCAAGTAATTCACCACACAAAACCATAACTATCGCAGAAATTGAGTTTAAAGCATGCCGCAAAAAGCAACCATGCGCATCGGTGTTGCAGAGAATTACCTACACAGTCCAGGCTCGCTGATTGGTTCATAGTATCGTCTGCAATGAAACCCTCCATGCCTACGGTATCAGCTCGCTTGGCTCAGTGGTAGCATGCTGGCCATGTCATGCCGAGACTGGGAGGTACCCGGGTTCGAATCCCAGTGCCGGCTGTGCTTTCCTCAGACGCTTTCAGACAGTTAGCACAGTTGCTTTAGAAGTCGGCCCAGGGCGCACACCTCTGTGCGGCCGGCGAGCCCCTCCACCAACCACGGACACCCTTTCTATCATTTCTCTTTATCTTCGCCCTAACGTGTAATTTATCTGAAAATAAAATAACCGAAAAGCCTGTTCGTTTCTTGACAAGACGGTCAAAGATCGGGCGATGTCTACTCCATTAAAACGAATTTCTCGATGAGCCACGGATGCCCAGCTGGGCCCAGTTTTCGATGCGATATCAGTGAGTGAAAAGAAATGAACCATGCCTTTTCTATAAACCCCACACAGTGGTACCTTCGTTATTCCAGCTTAAGACAGCAAGAATACAAAAACCTGCAACAACCTACACTGTGACAATGTTACACAGAACGACAATTTGCGTAAACACACTCCACTTAAGATCCAACGATTATGAACACGACCGCCTCTTTTCTAATCAAACATTGAATACTTCTAAGGCGTGGTCTCCTTGTTCACTCACTAAAGCCTCGTGAAAGAAGCAGAATTCAAACTCCCGGACCACAACTTCATTCAATTACTTACCATCCTGAGTTCCAACCATGGGTAACAAACAAAATAACAATGAAAACAACCACCGCATTTTGGAGTTTCCACTCCGAAGTTTCTCACGCACCAATCGGCGGTTTAAAAAAAAGAGAGAAAGAAAAAAAAGCTCCGTTTCCGGCCGACAGGTAGGCAGGTACGCGACCGGTCGCTAACATCTAGTAGGCCTACTAAATTTTAGCGACCATGTAACAATCATCATAATCGGCAACCCCTATGAGAAGCCCTTCCGCACGATCTGCTAGGGGCGCTACTCATCGGCCCGAGAGACCTGCATCGTGATTGGACAGACAATAAAAATTTGAATTTTGAACGCGCGGAAGTGGACGCACGACTACCGTAGCATCGTACCATCTCCCGTGGGACATCCACGACTTGTACAAGAATACTAAGGTAAGCCAGGTAAGCCGAAGTACAAAGTATTGCAGAAATTGAGGAAGCAATAACCGGGCCGATGAGTAGCGCTACCGCTAGCTTCCAAATGCGGCGCTGGGAAGGGGTGCCTACCTATAGCGTGGTCGTGGTGTTATAATCTATTAGGTCATGGAGATGGAGGAGGGGAGAACGGGTCAGTTGGCTCGCAGACGTCGCTCCACGGAAGACGGTCACGTGACTTTGGCGCGCGTGTTTTGAACATGGTTTTGAATGCTTCGGACTCGATTCGGAGGAGTTCCCCTCACACTCCGTTTCGCTATCGTCGTGCTTAGGGTTGTTACCTGTCCGGACTTCACCCGAACAGTTCGGAAATTCAAGGCTCGAGTTTGGTGTCCGGGTGAAGATGTAATGATGTAATCTGGACATGAAATGTTCCAAAAATTGGCCAGGTCGCAGTAAAGACCTCTCGACTTTAGTTAGCCACTGAAAACACCACTTTAGAAAGTGTGACTCACATTCACAGCAAAATGAGCAACATCATGATTCATAAATATTGTGCCTTTATTTAACGATCCTTAGAAGCAACTTGATATTCTTTCAGTTATTAAGAAACAGGTAAAAGAGCAAGTTGTGATGCATCCATGACAAGATGTTTAGTTACAAAATCTGTTGAGCAGAATGAAATGTGCAGAAACGCTCCCTAAAATGTGCCATGATCAGCTAAACAACTTGCGAGCAACGCCTTGTCTTCTAAAACATGTTCCACTTGAGTTTCGTCAATGCAGAGTGTCACCTGCGAGGAATGGTTGGATTAAAGCCACCAGGGGTTCAATAAACACGTTCCTACTGGAAGATAAGTCTCCCATCTCAAAGATTTTCTGTTTTGGATGAATTATGAAAGGATGTGACACGAGTTGACAACTAACACAAAAAAATTTATCTGTGTGCAATGTTTTTCTAAAAAATAGAAAAAAATAACATTGAAAATAATATAATACAAAATATAAAAAATATAAAAGAAAGAATAAAAAATATAAAAGAAGCACTCGAACATCAACATGCGCATTCCCAATCAACTTGCCCTTCAGGGTGAAATGAGGAGGAGGAGGAAAAACAGAACTGGCAGTTATAAAAGAGCAGGGTCGGCACTTTCTGCTCCCAGTTCCTCTCCTAGCTTTTCTTGAGTAACAGAAGACATTTCTCTGAACCAATTGCATAACGGCTATAACCCTAATGAAATAAAAGCGACAGGGGAGGCTAGTTGTGCACAGTCACAATTTTTAAAATCCAAATCCTCAAATGAATCGCTCTGCATCGCAATAGCCTGGTTAACAGCTTAAGCTAACAAAAAAAAAAAGGGACGTGACTTGCCTTGCACAAGCGTGCTTCCTTGTGTTTCTTGATCCTAATAAGCCCGCGAGCTTCTAGTAGCGTACACAGCGACTGGAAATCTGACTGGTCCACGAACACCTGGTGCTTCTTGCAGATGCGGCAATACGCTTCCTGAAGCTGAAAATCCAATTTTTTTTAAGACTACGGAGGCACGGCCTCAGACGCACCTTTCCCTGAGGAATGTCTCGTAACTTCCTCGACTTGATGGTGACCAGAATGGCGCAGAGCAAGAGTTTCTGCTGCAGGGGCAGGTCAGTGGCAGCTCCGGTGAGATCCCCGCTCGAGATGACGGCCAAAATATGTGACACGCCCACCCTCGGCTGAGAGGATTTACGCGGAGATCCACTGTTGTAGCCTGAAGTGCAAGCAATCGTGCACAAACGGTTTCCAAAATACGAGTCTTACGCCAACGACGGGTGGTCTGTGCATTTTTGATGGAGGAGGGCTCTGAGGGATGCCTTGGCCGGCACAGTTCTATGAAACGCTTGCTTTGTACCCCATCAAGAAAAGGATATTTAGACCTCCAGGTCATCCAACCCCAACATAAAGTTACAGCTTCATCCATTATATTTGCGCTAACGACACCCACAACTCCATCCCTAAGCTGTATATAGTAATTTCAATATAGATGATTGATATAATTTTGGCCTAGTTTGACCATCCTTTGTTCTCTCGTACAAACATGGAGGGGTACGCTTATTTTGTGAGACGAATAATGCCGCGTATTAACGTGCTCTAGGCAAAGCAATTGCCGCCATTTGTGAGGAGCCGAGAAACATTCAAATTGTCCCCAAAAGGGTGTTTCTAACCCCCGCTGTGATGACCCCCAAGGTCTCAACTAAACCTCCCCAACAACACAAGGCAGTCCTACGGATATCTCATGTATGTCAAAAACCGGATATCTGGATATCCTGCGGAGACTCGCCCAAATCCAAAATTTGTGACAGAGCCACGAGACTTGGTCAGCAGGTGATAGCAGCAGGTCACCAGAGGGAGCATGGTTTTTGTTTGAAGCGCAAACTGCAGAGCCCTCTAGTGTCATAACACTTGGGTATTTGAGGTTAATATTTTGGACTTGGCATACATCTACCACAACAGTCAACCATGATATTTTTTTTTTAAGGCAGATTTTGAAATCAGTGTAGATGTATTACCGTGCTCGGGTCTTGGGGACAGGACGGCGACTTGTATCGCTCTCCTGAAACATAATGGGTTGAAACAACATAGGTGCCGCAGAATAGCTGACCTCAAATCACCTGCAAATGTCGAGTGCCTTGCGCACGTCCCCGGTGCAGGCAGCCACCTTGCGAGCACACAGCTCAAGGGCCACGGGTTGGACCACCGTGCTCCACTGAAAAGCTCAAATCAATTCTCGCTCGTGGGCAACGAGTCGTCTCACCTCATGCAGGCGGTCGCTCAAGATGGATTCTATCTCCCGTTGTGTGTACGGTGAAAAGTGCAACAGTCGGGGTTTGCAGCCGTACGCTTGCAGGTGCGGCACAATGCGGTCCGTCAAGTCCAGGGCGTTGGCGATGCCTGAAAGATTCCCGTCAGCAAACGAGGCTAACTATCCTGCCGAGGATCTATCCTGACCAAAGAGTATCAAACGAGAGTTGTTGAGCTGAGGCAGTTCCAAGAGAGAATACAGGACGTTCCGATTGTCCAACTGGTCTATTTCGTCCAGGACAATGACGCTGAAAAGGTTTTCAGAGTAACAAGGTCTGTGGGAAAGAAGGTTGCCCATACATACATAGGTTGGCCTTTTGAGGTTACCAGTTTCTTGAGGAGCTCCAGGCCACTTCCAGTCTTACCGCAACTTTGAATCACCTTGTCGTATATGCTAGTGCTATTGGTCAATGCCATGCAATTGATAAACACGGAGGTAAACTTGCGCTGTGCCTGTAAATAAGCGTCATTGGAGATTTGTAAAAATACACCCAAAAAATGGCTTACCTTTGCGTAGTCGTCCAAAACGTTCATGAGGCAGGCGGTCTTGCCCGTTCCCGGTGCCCCAGAAATGTACATACTCCCAGGTGTGTTCGTTTCGAGATGGCTGCTCAAAAATTCGGTGAGAACACGGAACTCTTCAGTTCGACCCAGAATGCGATTGCTCCGTACATCTGCGAGGTTTTGCTTCGCTTTCTTTACGGGCGAACAAGGTGGAGTGTCACCTGTCCAAACAAAGCATTTCTTTGAGCTTCCATCCAAACCCTTTTCAATAAAAAGCTACCGTCTTTGATGGTACGCCTTCCAGTGTTTTCGCGGGAAGCACGTTTTCTTGCGTGGAGACGGCCTTCAGACATCACAACCAAGATGTCAGAGAACAAAACTGAAAAACCTTTCTGTAGAGCGTCAACGTCAACCAACCGGTGACCAAACACGGAGGAAACAGCTGTTTCCCGCCACGAGATATGACGCTCTTCTGTGATTGGTCCAACGGGAAAAAACGTACAATTTTCTCAAATACTGCGATTACTTTATCGAGTCGCGTGTATTCATTCGTCAAATAACACGAAAGTAACAATAAACGTTCGTAGAGGTATGTCCAAAGAAGGCGTAAAATGAGATTGCTAGGTGGGCTGGGGTAGAGATAGTGGGGCTAGATCCCTTGCCACGTCAAGTTACGTTTTAACTGTGTTGTGTGGATGAATTTTTATCTCTCGTCTTGTATAGAAATAATATTTGTAAAATATGGGTGGATCTCAAAGTAGCGTTATTCCGGGAGGCGGCACCGAGGGTTATCATGTTCTCCGAGTAAGAAAGCTTTCTCTTTTTCTCCTTTTTCCACTATGATACGTATGTGTACATCTCGAGGAATCCATTCGCTTGTTTTGATGGCTAAGTTTTGATGGGCTCTTATGGGGGCATTTCAGGGGGATTTTCTTCAAACTTGGGGGGTATAACGCTTTCTCAGTGTCCTTTACAAAAACATTCTGTTGACAGAATCTCGCGATTCCAATCCACTGCAGGTGCAAGAAAACTCTCCCGGTCACAAAGCCGGCCTAGAAGCCTTTTTCGATTTTATCGTTGCCATTGGAAAGACGAGATTGGTGAGCGCAATTTTTTTTTTTTTTTTGGCAGCTAAGCTTCCAACTAAAGAGGTTCTTATTTCTTCCCAGAATGAAGACAATGATGCATTGAAGGACATCCTGAAGAACAATATTGAGAAGCCAATAGTGATGACAGTGTACAGTAGTAAATCCCAGACGGTGCGAGACGTGGAGATTGTACCCTCCTCCATGTGGGGTGGCCATGGGCTCCTCGGTGTCAGCATTCGTTTCTGTTCCTTTGAGGGAGCCAATGAAAACGTGTGGCACGTTTTGGTACGTCAGCTTTTCCAAAATTTCCTTCCAACAAGTCTGGCCAGCGTATACTTATTTTCGATTAATCAAATAAGGGAATACACATCGGTGGATCTGTACTACGCTAGAGAAAGTAAATACAATTATGTCACGCTTATCCGTGAGCAGATTAACCGGAAATCACATTATCTGGTTCATCGAAGTCCCGTTAGCAAGTACAGGAAACAATGTTGTTGATATGTTTACAGAGATTGCTCCCCATTTTGATGCAAGAGATTGACCATTCAAACGGCCATTCAAATCACAAAGTCTACAATCGATGGCATTCTGCGGGAACAAGAAATGCAGACGCTGTAGACAGGCGGGGTGACATGACTGGAACTAAAAACTCCCTCTTAATGAAATTTAAACTACGCTTTAAATGTGCTTTCAACTGCAGTAGAGCCTCAATTATATTCCGGAAGAGATACAACCGAGAAAACCCCAATTAAGTTGTTCTACAGGGTGCTGTTTTTATTTAGCTGCGCCACATTTTTAATAGAAAAAAGCTACGAGAGCAGCATAGCTATAACTACCTAGGGGTACGTATTTCCTGGAACCTGAGTTGGAACACTCACATAAACACGATGATGAGGAAGGCTTTGGTACATCGAGTGTCACATCACAAACCTTGCATTTGCTCGCATTTAAAACCTGCCAGTTCAGTTTGGAATCCGTACACACCATCGAATATTTTGCAGCTTGAACATGTTCAGAGATGAGCTCTTGGGTTCGTATTAAACAAGTACCGCCATATGGCCTCTGTTTCACCTCTTTATGCTCTCGCTCGTGTGGTCACCCTGGAATCCTGTCGTACGAAATTATCAACGGTAAACTTGGTATTGATAACTCCAAGTACATCTCTTACAGTGAAACTAGGATGGTTCGTTGCCGTCATTGTCAGAGAAATGCATTTAAATACTCCTACAAATGAGTGGAATGTATTGCCTCAAAGTGTTACGAATGCTCTAACACACTTTTTGTCTGATCTTGGAATGTCCGTTTGAGTGCTTACTGTGTGTCCTAGTTGCATACTATGTTATATGTCAGCACTGTTGTGTGGCTTTAGTATACAGGGTGTTTGCTCGAATGTGTGCAGAAATTATATTTAAAGCGAGCGATAAAAGAAGAGCGCGAGTGGTACTTTTCTGCCACTTGAGTAAGAACCAGGTACTGCTTCACTAGTAGCACCTGTTTCTTAATCATGTAACTGAAAAATAGCGCTCCTTTCTCTTTTATCGCTCGCTGTAGTGTCACCTATAGGATTATAGCTGCGTTTGTTTGTGCACAGTGTGCCGACTGTTACCCCATTTCTGCAGCGACTGTCAACATACATGAATAGTCTAAAACTACAGGATGACTGATTGCCCCTTTAGTCAGGGGCTTTCGGGCAAAGGGCAGAATGGGAGACTGGAATCGTGATGGATTTTGCAAAAATCCCGTTTCAGGACTGTCTCACTTTTGCCCCCTAATTAAAGAGCCAATTAATGAACATCTGTCGGGGAGGACATACCCAGTGTCATCGTGTTGTGCTCTCGGGAAGATTAGACGCAGCTGTGTCATGAAAAACACACTTTTGTACCTACAGAAGTGTGTTTTTCATGACAAGCTTTTTCTTTTTTTTTTTTTTTCATTCTAAACAGTGCTGTTCAGGGCGTCTTGTCAGCTTTTGTTGAAACAACTATGCACTATTTAGTAAAGATGGGACGAATCCACGAATCTCTAATCTTTCGAATCCTTTCTTTAAAAAGAGTTTAAGAAGCCAAGAAAAAAAAACTTGTACTGGTGATTGTTTCGAAGCAGAATATGATACATTTGTGTAATAAAAAAAACAATAATAATAGTTCAGTTTCGAGAGAAAGTATGCCCATGTAGTTTACTTAACATATTGTTCATCGACAACGAGAAATACATAAATTCTCGAGTCCATTTCTACAAAGCTAAAGCAACAATCGAAAGCAAAACCATATTACTTTTAAACTTATAGTGTAACAGTTCCTGCCTGAACTCTTTCAGTCTAGAGCAATGTAAACAAACAAACAAGAGAACACGCGTCGGCCAATGAGGCAGTTTGAAAAAGAAAGGAACAAACGTGGTTGGTGGATTCGAAAGATTCGATTCGCCGTTTTGGGCACTGGGATTCGGATTCACGAATCTCGAATGCTTGTCTAGGATTTGAGGATTTGGCTGGAACATCCCTACTAAATAGTAGGGATGTTCCAGCCAAATCCTAAACGACTTATCCATAACTTGATCCATCTGCTTTACAAGCGCGCACGCTTCTATGCCGCAATTAGAAGTAAGCCCGGCCTATTGAACCCTGGAAGCAGAAAGTAGGAAAGTCCCACGTAGCGGTGGGATCCCCCCAAAAAAACGGAGGTGGCAAAATTTTGCTTCCGGTTGTTTATCTGAGTTGTGAAAAAAATAAAGGACGAGAACCTGGAACCCTATTGATGTTGTGGGCGAAAATTCTTAACTCCGTTTATCTTCCCAAAAGGACGTCAGCCCCAGTTCTCCGGCTCAAGCTGCCGACCTGAGGCCGTACACTGACTACATAATCGGATCGGATTCTGTGCTGCACGAGGTTTGTGTACTTTGTATACTTTGAATTGAGCTTCCATTTTGAAAACATGTTCTTTTCTCAAGCCACAACGCGCGGTAAGGATTTCAATTTTTATCTTTCCATTATCTCGCTCGCGCACCCTCAAAAATACGAAATTTTGCCACGTATAATCACTAATACAACCACGGCTGCAGATTTTGGTTACAAAGGGAATTGTCGCGTTAACCGAAACGATGTGTTACGAGTCATACCATACCCTTTACGTAACATAAGGCTGACGTGGTTTGTATACAATGCAAATGGAGGCATTTTAAAAGAATATCTGGATAAAGCCAGACTTGCTTAGATGTGATCCGATGCAAGTATTTCGATAGCCTTATGTGAGCATCCTTGACGATGGTCCTCTCCAAGGAAGCATTAAAAGTGTCCGTCACAAGGCAACCACTTCTCCAAACCTATATCTAGAGATCTCTTGACCTAGTTGGCAAGTGGTGGGTCGCCCTTTAAATCTGACACGTATTCACCTCTTGATTCCTGCAGTCAGCTCCATCCATTAAGAAGGCATACCAGTCTAGAAGCAACTCCGATTTTCCCCGACACTAGATGGCGCCACGCTCGCCTCCGAAAGAATCCCCATTGTGCACGATTGAGGTCGCGAGTTTAAGGTGGCACGCTCCCTTGCGCTGTTTGTCGAGAGGTAAAGTGTCGGACTTTGCGGCGGAAGGTCCGCAGTTCGATTCGGAACACTCGCGACTTTTTTGCTCGTCTCCTATTGCTGTACGACTACTTTATTTTTATATTGTCGTTATATATTTACGCTATAATTATTGTTTCGACGAGTCGCTGGTGCCCGTACTGACTGATTATGGAACTTTTAGTTGCTCTTTGTATTGTTGTACTAGTGCATACTTGCTATATGCCGACGTATAAATGGGATCGGATGGTGCGGATGGTAATATGGGCAATATGCACACAGATGGTATTATAAACGAAGGTTGCCAGCACCGAGTCTGAGCACTAGTCGACTGCCAATTAAAGAAATCCGGAAATGGCCATGGAAAGGTTACGTCATAGCTCGCCCGATATATCTGTATCTCGGAGTAGAGCCCTACCCAGGCTTTTGTACTGGTCTCCAAGGCCACGCTGTAAGTTTGTGAGCCACGAAAGTAAAGGGGAGAAAGAGAGAGGATGGCAGCCACCTCCAATCTCCTCGCTTGCTTGGAAGATGGATACCGTCAAAATGTTCCGCACGGTTTCTCCTGCATGACAGCAGATGGCGACACAGAGTGACGTGGTTCACAGGATTTTTAGTCATCGTATATGTGTACTCATATTTCGTGTTTGTTTATAAAAACGAAGAGTGGTAGACATATAAATTTGGCATCTATCGATTCCCGAAATATTGAGAGAAAAAATAAATGAGAAATTTTTTCGCAGTGGCTAGAGAAGTTTAACAAAAACCCGTTCAAAGAGGGACGAGAAAGAATTTGCATTTTTCTTCCGCATTCGCGCCGTCGCCGTAAAATACGTACGACGTGTTTCAGAATTGTTTCGACGTAATTTAAGTTAATCTCGTCTTCCTCTTTAATGAAACCACCCGCGTTAAAATCTGCGCGGTGGTTACCGAGAAAAAGCGCAAAACGTGTTCCATAGGAAATACATTGGGACAGAGAGCTGGTATGCCCTCTTAATGCTTCGTATCAGGCACGAATTTGTTTCGTATGACTGCAGCAGATCAGCATGACCATATGACCAAGGGCAGTCATCCTGGACCTGTGTCCAAAAGTTGTTTTAGGTCAGGAGGAACACTTGTACACCGACCCAATTCGTGTGGAAGGTAAACGAACATGGTTCGCATGCGGAGGGTGGTCCCGAGAAAAAGTGTCATAAAGCATGAAGTGAAGGTTGCGGAGTTGGAATGATTCGGGAATCGTTCCAGATTTATCAGAGTTCGGAATGGGAATGGGCTAGTCCGTGTGCCACCCACACGGTCAAGGGGCCTTGTCTTTTTGCTTTTTCCGTCATGGGTAATGTGAATCTCCTCTATAGCACGGTTACCGGTCCCTTTTTGTTTTATTCATGGAATTAAAGGAATGCCCTGCATGAGATTGATGATTGGAAGAGCAAAATTTATCCACAGCCTGAAAGGAACGCAAGATGTTTTTGCCACAAAGTGTTTGCTTGTAACCTGCAGAGAAATGAAATAAACGAGTGCTTTTATGATGCCAGTCGGAAGACCTGTTCACGCTGATCGACGCCCACGAAGGAAGACCTCTCAAGCTGTACATTTACAATGCTGAGAATGACAGCTGCCGTGAAGTGAGCATCACTCCAAACAAGGGATGGGGCGGAGAAGGCAGGTGAGCTTTCGTTTGTCTCTCGCTTTCAAGGTCCGTTTGGCTGCTTTCTGCTGGGGCTACTGCCATAAAGGAGCCCCTCGTATGTGAGGGTGATTGCCTCCCTCGAATGACTGGTGGTGGAATTTCAGTGGTGCCGTTCTGAAATGTTGGAGGATCTGTAGGTAGCTCCTCTGAAATTAGTTTAAAGCAGCAGACATACAGGTTATGCTTAACAGCTTGTTGCTTGGAAACCCAGTACAACTATACAGGGTGTCCCAGCTTCCCCGTGTGTGTTGAGACAGCAGAGCAATATGCGCAAAGTGAAGCAACCCAAGCGAAATATCTATCAAGTCTGATGCATTCCTGTTAAGTGTCGTTTTTGCGGGTGCTTGGAACACTCGCTACGCCGCTGGGGAGAAGAATCGTTTTGTTTTTGCTCACGTTGACCCCTCGTGGACAATCAGACGAGAGAGGAGAAACGGAAACAGTTTGGAGGCTTTCTCCTCGTTTCTGAAGGAAGAGAGTATGGAACTACAAGATGACTAATTACCTAAAATTCATTAACCAACTCTTTAAGTAGAGGATTTTGAGCCAAAGCGAGATAACAGAACGGGAGACAATTCTCATTGAAAGCCATTCCATGTTTTAAAAAACCCTGTAAAGCGTACATGCATGCGTACAGGCAGTCGCGGGTGAGAGACACGAGCCCTGCGGGACGTAGAAGCTGCTCGGTGCCTTTTCTCTTCGTTTTTTTTTTTTCCATCTCGGCTCACGCACCGCTTCTACATGTTCCAGCTGTGCCGTTGGACGTCACTGGTCACGTGCCGTAGCTCGTGATACGCCGCGCCGTCTTCGGCTTTGCTTCGGCGCTCTTCGGACGTGGAGAGGGTTCTTTAAAGGTGTGCAGTACAGAGCCTCGCGCGTGCTGTCTGGGTTATCTGCGCTCGTCGTTCTTTCGCAGCAGCTCATTTTATTTGTTGTAGAAGACGTTGCAGCGACAAACTAAAAATATTTTTGGGGTCACTTCCACGCTCCTTTAAGCGCTGCTCCACGTGTCGGAGCAAGCCCGTAGCTGTATAGAAAAGAGACTCTGGAAAAGGCGCTCAGTTGTGTGGTTCCAGCAGTCCAAATCATTAGGTTTTCTCCTTTCCCAGTTACGACAAAGAAACCCAAAGTGAAGTTCTGGATCCGCTCCTCGGTTACGTAGTGTATGCTTTCCCAAAAGTCTGTTACATTCTCTAGCTCTTTCCTTAAACGATCGTCCTTGCATAAACAATCATTTTTATGTAGTTGGACAAATATAGTTTTTGTGGCTGATGAACTGCTACTTGAGAATAGATTGCTATACAGAAAAATGTAGCTAAATGAATGTCCTATCAAATGGCTTTAGAAAAGAAGCTATCCGTGTATTTCCAGAATTAATTTTGGAACAACAGAAAGCTTGCGAAGATACGCTTGTATATCGAACAAAAATATAAATGTAGAAATTCCAAAATATACAAAATGTTGCAAATTTTGTGAGAAATAGCATCCGCAAATGTCAACAGTCTGGGTTGAGGCGGTTTGTGAGCTGCGGAAAATAACATCGACAGTTGTGCCATTGAGTGATGGAGTTCCTTGAAGGAGTAAAACAGAAACAAACACCATAATTTCTGCAGAAAACATTAGTGCCACATTGATCTTTTTCGCAGCTTTTTCGTTCCTCCCGGTTGGTTTTGAGGCAGGAAGAACAGCAACAGTGCAAATTTTACATATCCTTATATTCGGGATAAAAATCTGATTATCCCAAACCTTAAAGAGCCATAATTTGTGTTCCGATAAAGTAAATCGACCCCAAATATGCTTCGAAGGCGAGTATTGCGCACTTTAGAAAGAGGTGAGTCGCGGGAACCTGACCCCCGACCAAGGTGAAATATCCACGCTTCCTCCTTGGCATGCTCCTTGCGTGCTCCTTGGCGCAGAGCCAGTTTCATAAATCTCCACTGCAAGCTAGCCTGTACCTGTATATAGATTGTGCATTTATATTTTTCAAAAAGGACGCGATGAGTTTTATGGTTATAGCCGTCCAAATGTTAAGGCTTTCTCCTTTCCCAAGTGAGAGTCTGGATTCACCCCTGGGTTATACATAGGGAGTGACTTTTTCGGGTTAAATGCCTTTCTTAGATTCGGGGGGTACAAATTGGGCGCTATTTTTAAATCTGTACTTCGGGGAGAAATCGGTTGATAATTGTGCCTTTGGGTGTCGTCGGGTGTTTTTGTTTCTCCTCTTGTTGATTAAGTTGTTTCCTAGTCTCTCTGTTTTGTTTGTTTGTTTTTTGACCTTCCAGCAGTAATCCCCGAAGGCATAGACAGCGTTGACACACATGGGTGTATTGTGTACAAGGGGGGGAACGTAAGTGACCCATTTTTACGTGCGTTACACGTGGCGACCTTTGTTCGTCTTCAGTGGAAACGTCACTCGAGGATTTCGTAGTGACTGGAATTCGGGGAGAAATCGGGTTTAACCCGAATTAGTCGGAGGTCAGTTCGGGGGGGAATAACCGGGTGGAATCGGGTTTAACCCGAAAATGTCACTCCCTAGTTATACAAGGTGTTCATTTTTATCCCTTAGAGTGCTTTTGCAGTTGAGCTATACGGCCAGGCAGATATCCTCGCTAAGAAAATATGCAGCTAGAAGATGACTAATTACCTAAAATTCATTAATGAACTCTTTAATTAGGGAATTTCACGCAAACGCGAGATAGCAGAATGAGAGGCTATCCTCGTTTGAAAGCCATTCCACATTGAAAAAAGTCCCGAAACATGCACATGATATGCAGTGAGCCGAAAGTGCAAAAAGCGCGCCTCAGGACCTTCGCCGATGGAGGCGTAACTGGGCTGGAAAGTGGCTTATTTGGCCTTCTGACGTGAAATGAGCGCCACGTCACCGCAGTTTCGGGTTCGGCTCATTTGCTTATCAAAATTTGGGGAATAGATATTTTAACGCGTGCGTGTGTTTCAGGCTAAATTTCTTCACGAAACAGGTACGGGCATGTTCCTCTCAGGTTTATCTAGGGAATACCACATTTTTGAAGCGATCCACTGATTTTTGGCAAATTAAAGTTTGTCTAATACGCGGTACATGGGGGTCATTGGGAGATGCAACAAAATCACTTCTCTCAGCACACACAGCACACAAGTTAGTACTTAGGAAGTAGCATAAGGTAATGGTGGGGTACAAAAAATGCACATCCCCTAAAAATACTCAACATTCATCCTGCGCTCACCATTTTGAACATGTAATCTCTGTAGTTGTATTTGATGCTGGTGGCACTCTTACCAAGCGCTTAGTCGAATTTCTTGGTCAGATTTATCTGTCATGCATGTACATTTTGCTAGGCTTTGTTGAAGTAAGCTTGGCCATTCTACGCGGGATGACAAAGAGTGCTTGCTTAGTGGAGCTCGACCGTCGCTGCTACTTTTTAAAAAATAAAAAAAGAATGCAATTTGGAATACTACGGGGTGTCCGCTGTAACTGTAGTCGGAATTTTGTAACTTACCACATTACCACAGATGTCAATGAATTCTATGCCGAGGGGGCCATCATATAATGGTGCAAGCAACCTTCCTTACCCAGGAGTGAACATTTTACAACTTTCAGAGAAAGGATCGCGGGACTGGAACGTGAGAACTGGTGCGTCATTATGGTAGAGCCCATTGGTTGGTTTACAGAGGAGGGAGAACTGGGAGAGAAGTGGAAAAGTAAAAGTTTGTTTTTTTTCTCCTCCTCCTCGTTTCACCCTGCAGAGCGAGTTGAGTGGGAATGTGCACATCGATGTTCGGGTGCGTTTGCATTACTTGTCGAGTCGGGTCACATCCTTTCATAATGCGTCACAAATAGAAAATGTTTGCGATGGCTTTCTGCGCTCCTTTAAAGTGCAGTACAATGATGAAAACATAGTGCGCTTATGAAATGGAACATTGCATACTTGTGGTATATTTTCAACTTGCAATTTTGTTTCCAATTTACCTCACTTCTCGATACTGCCATAAATGAATGCGTAAGCATCCCGTATTTTAACCGGTTGATGAGGAAATGGCAGCCAGATGGACCTTTCATTCGGTTATTTTTGGTATCCAGTAATAATGGGGTCCTTGCAGCCTAGGTTGCGGCATCGGCTACGGCTACTTGCATCGCATTCCAACGCGGCCTTTGCAGCCTGCAGCAGGAGACGGGTTCTCATCGGTGAGTTTAGAGCGCTTGTCAAACAATTGTTATCCACGTGAAGAAACCTGCTCATGTAGCGCATAAAAGAATCAATTTGAGAAGGGTTAAAATCCTACGAATCATATAGTTAGGCCAAAAAGCAATAAGATTTATTTACCACACGAGCTAACATAGCCCACGGGTACCTGCAAAAGGGAAGGAAAAGTTTCTACGAAAGCGTGCGAGAAACAGGAACGTGGTATATTCGGTTCTCCTCTTGAAATGTGGTTTTGTGCACATTGGCCAGACTTCACAGTGTGTTAATGAAACATTGGGCCAGCACAAAAACAACCCACATTCTAATTTACCAGCACATCTACAGTTATGCAAAAAATTGTGAACCACTTCGGAAAGAAACCCCCATCTTGTCCCGAGAGGAAAGGGCTCTCCTTTCTTTCCTCCGTGCATTGTGTTTCAGTTTATACGTCCTTCAAGTGTCTGGTGGACTCGTTAGCTCCTATGTCCCCTATGCTCCCTAGCTGCATCTGTGTTTGTTTGTTGCCCAAGCTCATGCTGTGTTCCTCATGTGAGGCATCTTTTCTATGCAAGATTCATGCAAGATTGTGTCATTATAAAGCATCTCGAAAAATATTCCACGGTGCACATTCCAAACCTTTTTAGAAGTGCTGAATGTCACTCATTCAGTTTTTGGCCGTCGCTTCAGGTGCAACTTTCAACACCTAGTGCCACAGTGACAGATACGACGGTCTCTCTTCCACAAGCTGTGCAAGTCATCGGTGATGTGACAGGTACGGAACACTGGCCAATTCTTTTTGGCGGTGTTACGTTTTTTTTTCTTTCTCCCTCGCTTAGCAGCGCCAGCCACAAACGCAGCCAGTTTAGCAGAGCCAGCAAACAGTGAGCCACCATCAGAGGGTCAAGTTACTTACTGAAGTCCTTACTGAAATGCTAGTTTTAAAGAGTGTATGCGACAACTAGGAATCGTATGTACCATTCCAGGGACCTTGACAACACCAATTAGTCTTCCGGGGATGCCTCCCATCACTGTAAGCGCCTCCCTGCCTCCCTACACGCTCCTCGGAAACACCACTGCTGGTAAGACACAGTTTCAGCTTGCGCAAAATGAACCCCAGGGAAGAAGAAACTAGAGCAGATAAGGCTTTTGGGAATGCTGACACTTTTTCTGAACCTTTTCAGGACCCAAGGCTCCTATGGCAGCACCACAACATTTGTAAGGAGACCATCATCTATTCAAAGGAGTTTTTGTGTACAACAAATAAATTAAGCTTTAGAGGGATCTTGATGCCTTTCAGTCTGAGCTGTTGCGAGTCATAAAAACAACTATTAATAAAACAACTTTTAATATATGCTATAAGATATAGTGTTGTGCCCTCCGTTAACAGAAACAATGTAAGAGCGTGTTAAGGCAAGCAATATTTGATCGTGTCTCGAGATAACTTCCTCAACTGGGCAGTATCGTCTGCTGATAGAAGTCGGGATCGTCTTCTTCGTCAGACTGCAAGCTCACGTCTTCGCCGTCTAACTGAAATATGAGCCATATAAGAGTGTGGGAACCATGTAAGAGTGTGTGTCCCCCTGCTTACGTATTGTAGCTCCTTCTGGGTGAACAAATACTTGAGCTGCATTCGCAGGGGGATCATGAGAAGCAGCACAAAAGGGAAGGCGAGAGCAAGCGACGATGACTTGACCACCCACAAGATGACCAAGCACACCACTTGGATGAGAGTGTACAAGTGCATCTTGATAGCTTTCACCTGCAAGAGGACGTTTCAGAGGAAGAGCCACGAGGATTGCGACACGTACCTTTTGCGCATAAGGCACATTGGGGAAATGCTTGGTGGGCTTGAAAAACAGGATAAGCCTCTCAAAAAGTTGGATCCCAATCATGGAGGTGATGCCCATGTAGAGAAAGACACCGAAGAGCACAGCTACTGGAACTTCCCGCAACAGAGGGCTCATGAACACCGACAGGCCTGTAGGAACACACACACACGGTGAAGCGAGGCTTTGGAGACGCAACCTTTTGCGCTTACCAACGAGAAGCGCAACAACGAAGTTT
Source organism: Ornithodoros turicata (assembly GCF_037126465.1). Lineage (NCBI taxonomy): Eukaryota > Metazoa > Arthropoda > Arachnida > Ixodida > Argasidae > Ornithodoros > Ornithodoros turicata. Next base: position 1,261,879 of record NC_088201.1, read on the forward strand.
GTCACTCGTTGCTCTTTCACTCCGAGTATATGAGGCGACTCCCCCGGGGCATGTGTCCGACTCATGACGGTCAGTGAAGCTAAGTGGGACACAGAACGCACCGTCGCAGCGCACACCCAGGGGGCGCCCAAGAAGGCACATCCCACTTCCATGTAGCAAATGAGCATGAGGTCCAAGTGAAAACCAGAACCTTTCTTGAGCTTGCGCTCTTTCTTGCTTAGTATCAATCTGGAAAAGCATTCATTGAAAGCGAGCACTTACTTGGAAGAACCTTGGAAGACTTACTCGCAGATTTCAATCTCGAGGAACAAGAGGATGAAGACGAGTACGGCTCCAACTGCAGCCACAAAGACGTGCCACCAGATAAAAGTCGAGCTAATAGGTGAAATGAGCCATCCACGGCCCTCTCGGCTTGTGCTCAGGCCGCTTGGCACTTGAAGTTTCTTTAGAAGCACACACACTCTCTATTGTATTGGATCTCGTTCCTCCCGCAACTTTACCTACCTGAGAATACGTGTTCGGGATAAAATAATCCATGCTCACAATGATGACAATCGTAATGGGAATTCCAAAGTCTCCGAGAGCTCTTCGAGCCTGAAATCCCAATGCCATTCCATTGCCATTCCACGGGTGATAGACACGCCACTTACGTTTCGTCCCAGGAAGCTACTGTTACGAAATTTCCTCAGGAAATCCGCCATGAGAAAAGTAGAAAACATGAGAATGAAAGAAAGCAGAGCCGTATTGGGTTGCCGTTGGGCGTCTTCTTGGTCCACGAGTATGGTGAGATTCGTCGTACCGTTGGTTATGTCGCAGTATGCACTTGCAGGTAACAGGGGGTGTTGGACAAATATCTGCCAATCGCAGGATGAGATGAAGGAGCGTCTTTTTGAAGCCATTTGACTCTCACTTACCACATAGAGCTTATTCATAGATTCAAAGAGGTACAGCAGAGAAATGAGCGAAGCAAAGATCTCTTGCGTAAACCTGGTGAAAAAGCGCACCAAAGTGCTCCCTTCAAAGGCAACCACCAATGTGGCCAGAATAGCTATCCATATGCCGATCCACACTCGGATGGGCAAAAATTCCACGTCGTTCTCTTGACAGAACTGTCAACAGTAAAGAGTGTGAGTACCCGTTGAAAGGCCAAGGAGAGTACTCACCGAGTAAAGAAGTTCGTCGAATAAAAGCACGGGTCCCGTTACCCCTATAATAACGAGCGGTTGGCCAGAAAGGAGAGAAAACAAGATTCCAGTGGCGCAGGTGGCCACTAAGGTTTCCGAAACGCCGATTAAATTATGAGTTTTATCACCTGAAAGGAGATGATGACTCCATCATGTTTCAAAATAGGACCACATGACAGACATATACCTATTAATCCCCCAAATGTGATGGCCCCGGAGAGGGCAGCAAAATATATGAATATAGCTGTGGCTATACACTGGGCATCCAGGCCGTCCTTGAGGTCGCTCAGATACCAAGGGTAGCGATTCTTCATGTCGCTTATGAGACCTCCGAAAAGACGACCACCACGCTTTAAGGGCTCGTAATGGACCGCTGCTGGTTCCTGGGCTGCATCAAATAGTTACGCACATTTTCACCGCTCTGCACTGGTCTGGTTCGGCACATTTTCGCTCGTCTTACTGGTCTGCATAGAATACCTATGTGCGACGAGATCCTTACGTGGCTTCTTTTGCTGCTGGAGTTTGCGTTTTCGGATGCCTTCGTATTTCCTCTTAATATCCTCAACGGGCAGAAGTGATTTGCGGTCCCAGTCCCCTGGTGGTAGTACAATGCTGTCGTCCAAAAACTCGTTGATGGCCCTCAAAAGGTCGCGTCGGTCCTCTGCTTTATAAGCGACCGTGTGAAAACTCTGAAACACATTATGCTCGGATCAACATCCCCATCAACAATAAAAGTAAATGGTGCGTCGTTGTATCAACATGTTCCAGGGGACAAAAAAAAAAAGAGAAAACTATACTATAGCTTACCAAAATGGCTAATATTATAAATATTCGCAAATTACAAAAGAGGGGACCACGAAGGCATTTCTATTTGACGGGCGACACCGAGACTTACATGAACGAGCCATCACAATTTTAACAGTTGCAAACCACCCGATGCCAGGAGCAACTGCTACATCACGCTAATGCCCCACTGGATGACACCCGACACGACGTCGCTTGCATGCGGCAGAAGTAGATGAGGAGTTCTCAGAGTGGAGATGCCGAGCCAAAAAGTTGGACGTACCAAACTTTCTCCGCAGAGTTTAGCAGTGTTCACGAGAGCTCTTGGCCAATGAGGTGACGTGTCCAAACCGCGCTTCCTCGTTTTTCCTCCGCTGCTTTTCGCCGTTGTCGCGCCAGTTTTCGTACGATTAAAATTTGAACCTAATGAGCTCCAGAAGCATCGAAACGAGGGGAAATGCACGCTACAGGGCGGACCGAGCAAAATATCCGAGTGGTAATGATTACCGGAGGGTGCGTGAAACTTACATTGTTGGACATAAGAGTAGATATGGAACGACCAATTTCGTGATAATCCATGTCTGTGTCGGTAGGCCCCAGGAGAATGAAGAAGAATCGGACGGGTATTGGTACCTGAAAGACAAGCTTGTAGACAAAATGGTGGACAGGAAGAGTGCGTACCTCCATCAGGTTGGGCATGGTCTGCCCCTGAGCCAATCTCACAAAAGCAATACTGGGTTGATCCAGATATTCTAAACCTCCTACGAGCACGGCGGTCGCTTCCGCGTCCTCGGGGATCCTTCGAAGGATGTTGGCATCGGGCTTGCGCAAATCCTCCCAAGAACACCCGACTTGGTTCTCCTGTCAGAGAGTCGGTGCTCAGCTCTCGTGTATGTTACACGTTGGGGGCAAGCTTACCCCGATAGAAACGCGCGTTTCCGGGCTCAGTAGAGGCATACTTCGATTACCGGCGTTGCCATTAACGTGGTCCTGAGACGACGTAGTCAGATTGCTGACTAACGACGCCGACCGCAGTGACCTGCAACGAGACGCTCGGTTAACCTGCACGTTAGCAGCAGGAAATAACTGTGGCCAACACACCTGAAAGCTGTCAACGTCCCGGAGGAATTTCTGCGTAGAAACGTGTTGAGACCCCTTTCGGCAGCGTGCCTGTGACGTAAGAGCAGCACTCGAAGCACTGCTCCATGGTTCTCGGCCGATATTTGTTCGCTGAGCACCATGTTGTCCACCACTTTGTTGGCGATGCCCGTCAGGTCCTTTTCTTCCAGGTCCAGCAGTATCGTGCCTTGCTCGATGCACTTTCTTAGACATAGGAGAGAGTGGAAGGAAAGCGACGCGACGTGTGGTTTTCCCCAGCGATCCACGTCCTCTTCCAGGTTTTCTTCGTATTTGATCCAACGGGCCGTTTCTTTCCACTCGTACGTGTCACGATCTGGGACCAGCTCGTCCAGTTCCACAAAAATCTGCACATTCTCTTCCGGGTCACCTTCGTAAACACTTTTCTTTAGGACTGCATGACTATATTGTATGACATATTTTCTAACCAGTATGGCATATATGTATGTACAAGAGAAAGACTGTTGTCTATAACATATAACATGCAGGGCGTTTCACCTAACATATTAAAATCTACTTGTCAACGCTCGGGGGCATTACTTCTACGCGCTTTTATCAAATTTAGTTTACGAGAAATTCAATTCTCTCAACTGATCTCCAAAATTTGCCAAGTCAACCTCGTATGTTTTTTTACAGAACGTGCATGTCGGAAGTGCTCCATTTACTCTACAAAATACATTTCCTAGTACTTTGGTAACAGCTGAAAAAAATTATGGAAACAGTCGTTTCGAGACGCGCAAATTGTCGAGCGAGCTCAGTTTTCTGTCAAGTTAATGCAAGGTGCAGCCCTTCCTTCTTGCTCTTCTTTCGGATAACTTCATGTTGCCGTTATCAGCAGAAGCTTGGAAAAGTGAATGAGCAGGCACTTCTCCTGGCGTACCTTGAAACGACGGCTTTTGCAATTTTTTTCCCCAGCTATTACCATTGTAGTAGTGAATGTATTTTGCTATAGAATGAGGGAAATCCACTTTCTGTTTCTGTAAAAAAAAAAAAAGAAGTGAGGTTCACTTTGCAAGTTTTGGAGTTGAATTGGGAAAATTGAATTTCTCGCAAATTACATTGCTAAAAGTGCCGAGAAGTAATGGCAAAATCTCTCCCGCGATAAATAGCGTTGACAACTAATTTTTGAATACGATTTATTATAGCATTAGGTAAAACACCCTGTATATTAGTTGGCAAGGAGAAACATGACCCTGTGCTGGAAGTAGCTCCTCAAACTCAAGGAGATGTTGCCATGTGATCATTGCTTGTCTCCTGTTCCTATATTGTACCCTGTATACATGTGGAGGGCCTTTTTTGGGTTAAACCCGATTTCTCCCTGAATTCCAATTTATATGAAATCCTCAAGTGATGTTTCCACTGAAGACGAACAAAGGTCGCCACATGTAAGAATGGGTCACTTACGTTCCCAGCAGTACACCCATGTGTGTCAGCACACTCTATGCCTTCGGAGATTAGCGCTGATACGTCACACACACACAAAAAAAAAGGTAGGAGAGGAGCCAAGAGGAGAAACAAACACACCCGATAACAGCCGGAGGCACAATTATTGCCCGATTTCTCCCCAAATTACAGTGTGTGAGTTAGGGCTCCTAGGAATTGTTGCATGTACTGCTACAGTGTAGTTTTGGGGCACCAAATAATAATTGGCCGAGGCACGAGGCTGCGCGACATGTGACATCATGAGAGTCATCTCCATCTTCACCTTTGTCTGCGGAAGCACGATCGCTGTGGTCCTCGTGAGGGTCAGTCACTTTTGTCGGGCCTGGATTCGTACTTGGAAGTGTTCTACCAATGATACTACACGCATTACATTGGTATCATTCCTTCTCACCTCTGTGAGTCTTTGTGAGTTTCTTTTATGACCGTCAGCCCAGAAATAATCACTGTATAATGGTTAGATAGTTACATACTCCTAATTATTTCCTTCCGACTTTAAAGGGAGACTTCGGAAGGATTCGAAAAAAATTAGGTGAGCATCATACTGAACACAAACTGCTTCCTTGATACCGAATACAACATTTGCGTTCATTTTGTGCGAGTAACTAATTCGTAAATGATGACAATACCAAACCGAAACCAAAATGCAAAACGCACAGCGGTTCGCCAGGAGGAAGATACTGTGAAGTCACCCGGCATTGTCGTCTGCTACGAAGCTTGCATCCTTCCATGCAGGATGACGTCGGCAGTGTTGCGCTCACTTCGTAATAATTCGTTGGAATAAAATCTGCGCACTTTGGGAACGCGATATTTGGTATGTATGTTTCTGACACCGCGATAGGCACTGTTGCGGAGTCCCACTTTAACTGTGTCCACAACATTACCTCATGGGGCTTTCTGTCATACGTCTTCCTCATGTAGGCCACAGAGTGGCGCTTTCCCAAACCCTTGTCTTGGGTCGCATCTTCGGGTAGTGGCAGGTGGGTGGCCGACTTGGCATGGATCTTGTGGCGACGCATCCCTTTCGGGTCTTCAAACCTGTGACCTACAGAGAGCAAGTACTCCCGGTATTGCAAGTAAATGGACTGCAAGACCCGACCACTGATGGACCAATAAGGCGTCGTTGCATTACAAGCTCTAGAAAAGTGTCTGTCACAAAGTCTCAAGAAATGGACGTACTCGCCATATCTTCCAGATCAGCTGACTGCAGCATGACAGCTTCCTCGGGTTCAGTGATGACGCGTGTCTTATCGTTGGCATCATGAAGGATCATCAACGTCGGGTCATAGACATACCTGCGGCGCTTGTGCCGGCGATGATGGTGATGCCTAAAATTGCGAGGGGTTCTTAGGGCAAGTAACTACACAAGGTGCGAGGGGATGTCACAAACAGGCTCACATCTCTCCTAGCGTCAATTTGCGTAGCACTCATATCTTGCAAAATCTGAGCTTCGTCCAAGATGTTCAAGTGACGGTTTACCTTTCCTTTGTTCGATGTGGCTGAGTTGCCTTGGCGGTCATGCTTGGCGGTGCCGGCGGTTGTGCAGGCTCGTCAGACCCTTAAAAAAAATATATATATATATATATTGCATTCAGTTTGGGAAGGGAGAAGCTTGGAGGCACACCTAGGATGAAAGCTACTTTATGCTGCCCATTTTGGTCCTGCGAAGAATCTCGAACTGTCGACGAGAGAGGGATATCTTGGTACTGGTTCTGGTAGTCGGCCGTCCTTGTGTCCAGGCTAGGGAAGAAGCTGCGCAAAGATATTCATTCATTCATGTTCATACACGACAGTGTAGCATTAAGAGGTACGAATTTCACATAAACACCGTGTGGTGACAGGGTTCCCATAGTTTTGGCAATCGAGATATCGAGATGCGCCTCGTCTGCGTTTGTGTGCTGTAAGATGCATGGCAGCACCATCTCATAGAATACATACAATGCCCTCTTTTTTTTTTTTCGGGGAACGCTCGTTAACACCTGTGTTTCTTTAAAGGTCCAGGTGCTGTACTGGTTTCCGAATTCTCCCAAACCATGTCCTTGTCTGTTCCATCTCAGCGGGATGTTTGTCCTGGCCTCTTGTGTTGGCCGTTGTTCCTGGTAGGTCTGATGGCAGAATGTCAGGGTAGTCTGTGGTCGTATAGTAATAGCTTTCTCCATGGGCATGAGATGGTATCAGTTGGCCATCCTTGCTCACAATATTTAGTCAGACAGCTTAGTTTAGACAAGCTGGGTTATTCTGTTGTTCTTTTCTGATGTCGGTAGCCCTGCAACAATAACCTGCACAAGTGCATCAAACTCTTGCTCAAAATCTCCACTGTCTTGAAAGCACGTCTGCTGCTATGAGCACTTTACCAGGAGTGTACCTAATGTCATAAACACCTCATCTTCAAGCACTGTGGTGTAACCCTGGTGTAACCCCTCATCCAGGTACTTTCACATCAAAATTGGGCTTTTGGTCAGTTTCGATTGCAACCTTGATGCCTGTGATAATACGGTCTTTGAAACAGTCACATGCCCACACGATTCTGAGAGCAATATTTTTTTAGCCTCTGTAGACGCCTTCCTCTCGGTGTAGAACGGCTCCAAGCCCGAAAGATGAAGCATCTAAGGAGAGCATAGTGGGTTTCCTCGGGTCGCCAACTGCTCAACGTCTAGTCGCCGTTGAAAAGCTCGACTCTGTTCATGTCCCCACGATCATTCATTTTTCGAGCTTAACAGTGTGGGATGAGCCAGGTTAGGCAACATTAGGCAACATCCAAGAGGCGGACCCTGATGTTGCTTGGGATGACTTTGTTCAACCAGATGATGACATAGACATTGCACAGTTGTTCATCGACACTATTCACAAAGCACTCTGAACTCAGAAGAATCCAATGATGAGGCTGACGAGAATCACCACCAGTGCCAGTGGGTGCATCAGTTGCGACTGAATACATCATGATACATCATGTACCCTCAGGCTCTGTGCACGTTGCAGAGCTGAACAAAAGCACCGTCTAATATCAGGCTTTTAAGCATAGCCTTGCATCAATGTGTTTCCCTTTCTTTTTTTCATTTTATTTTTTTCAAAGTGTCGCGTGATGTTACATATGGGCTCAACTGTAGTAACTAGTTTCCAATCATTACACCGACCAATCAATGAACTGCGGGAGCTAACTGTGGGCACATGATGGTTTTCTAGTGTGTCACTTAGTAGAGAACATGATGGACATTTTACAGATGACTGAATGCCAGAAAACAGTAAAGGATAGGGATTATTCAGTTTCTGTTTCTGCACCCAATAACCAAAACCAAACATACCCATAACTTCCCAGCAATGGCTCTTCCGAAGATATGGAAGCTTTCTTCAGGGAGGACTTGAGGGGTCGATCGGCTTGAGAAACCACAATCTTGGGTACGGTCGATGGTCCCGGGGCATCGGTCTCCTGCGAAAATAAACTGTCATTCCGAATGGGACATTTTCAGGGTCCGGATAAGAACGTGAAACCCGTATTTTTTACGCAGTTATTTCGAGTATGTAGGTAAGGAAAGCAAACTATCTGGCAAGGTACCACGATAGGGAGAGCTGTGAAGGGGCCTACGTTGTTAGGCTGAACATGAATGCCGCAGATTAGAGCAGTTTCGGTGAAAGATATAGTAGCCTGACATGCGGCATTGTTCAAAAGTCAACTGGGAGAGTTTCGAGGGACAAGATTCACCTCACTTGACCAAGACTTTGCAAGCTGAGGCCTGTGCCTTTAGTGCTCCAAGAAAGAGTAGAAGAAGAACTGCAGAGGCTTCAATGGGAAGGGATTATAAATAATTGCAGCCGGTCTTTATTTCTCACCCCTGCTGATGACACTGAGGCAGTATCTGCATCCTTGACATTAAATAATTCTGAGTCTTTGGACTACTCCGGTGTTCGCGTTTTGTCCGACATCGTGCACCGTTTAACGCACATATTTAAACGGTGTCTCTCTGTTGGTACTTTTCCAGAGAAGATGCGGATCGCCAAAGTGACAAAACTACATAAAGGGGGAGATGGGAGTCGGTTATCTAACTGTCGACCGACATCAATGCTTCCAGCGTCCTCGAGAGCTCCGGAGAAGGTTATACGTAGCAGGCTATCGTCATTTCTGGATAAACATTTGCTCATCACAAAGTCTCAATATGGCTTTCGTAAACAAAGGTCTAACTGTTAAAACCATAGAAATCATTCTTGAGAATTTTGCTAAGCTTACTCTCGGTGTCTACATAGAATTTACAAAAGCATTTGACACCATTAACCATATTATTTTAAAGCACAAGCTACTTTGCTATGATGTGCGTAATGTTCCTTCCTCTCTCCTAAGTTTGTACCTGGAGCATCGGACACAATGCGCTTGTTGCTCCATTAAGCCCATTTCAAGTGGGACCCCAGGGAAGCATATTGGGACCCCTATTGTTTACTATTTACATAAAGTCAACCCACTTTTTATGAACGTTCGCTTTGTGAACAGTTTGCTGAGAAACCAGCCATGTTCACGGCACTATTGGAGGTTTCTGTTTGTCTCCTTACTCAGGCCTGTGAAAGGATATTGCGAGGGAATTTGGGGACCAAGACGTTTAGGGAAGTTCTCGCAGAACAGCGTTCCGACTTGCATTGGGAGAGCCGAGTACGTGCTCTCATGTTTTGGAAATGGTCCGAGTGAATCTGCCTCATTTGTAACTAACAATTATCGACTTGAAGAGTCGTCAGCGTGCAGCAGAGGCGGGAAAACAAGTTGCGTGGATATCCCAAGTTACCAGTTTTAGCTCAGTGTGAAATAGCTTCCATGTAGAAGCAGTCACAACAAAGCGTTGGGGAGAGATGCCCTTCAGGCTGCAGCGCAACGGTGTGCTCCCATTGTTTGATACATTGGCACAGCAGACTCCTGTCGTAGAGTGTGCCATCTCTCAGACGCCGACGAGGTTGTTAGTGAGCTGGCGTTGCAGTAAGTTGGCGGTAGCAGTGCTCACTTTCGCCACTTGCTTGACAGTTCAAGTTCAAAAGTTCCGGTGCGACCAACTAGTGCAACGGCTTTCTGTTCCATGCTGTATCCCGAAAACCGATAGCCTTTCTTGTTGCCAACATTTCTGCGAAAGCAACGACACAAATTGCAGATTTTGATGCTATATCGTCACGATTAGTCAGATTTTGTCACGATTTTGTCAGATGTCCTTGGTATTTTTTTCGCAGACGAAGGCTATCTTGCTTTGAGTGCCATGCCGTAAAGCAGCCATCAGCTATGTTTGTTAACACCGTGCACGATGTAAACAAACATGTTGTGTATCATACACACGTGTATGATATGTGCTGTTAATTCGAAGCATGTGGCAAACCAGTAAGAATTTATTGGATTATTTATCGGTGGAAAGCATATATTGTTTGTCTACCAAGTAAACAGTGTTTCAAGTTCCTGTTCAAGTTCAAGTTCCCAGTTTCAAATGGGACCGGTTAGAAACCAGTTGATCGAACTTGTCCCAGTTCAATAACACTGTTCACCCGGTCCTAGTTGAGACTGGGACCAGTTAGAAACCAGTTTGGCAAACTGATACTGGTTGCAACTGGGGCTGGGTGAACTGTTTTATCAAACAGGAACCAGTTCAAGTGGAACCACTTCAACCAGTCCCAGTCTCAAATGGGACCGGTTAGAAACCAGCTGGGCCAACTGGAACTAGTTGATCGAACTGGTCCCTGTTCAATAACACGGTTCACCCACCCCTAGTTGAGACTGGGACCAGTTACAAACCAGTTTGGCAAACTGGTACCGGTTGCAATGGAGACTGCGTGAACCCTGTTATCATACAGGGACCAGTTTGATCACACAACTGGTTTCTGGCAGGTCCTAGTCTCAACTGGTACCAGGCCGCCCAACTGGTTTCCAAACACCATTGTTGAGCTGGGACCGGTTGAAGTGGTTCCACTCGGAGCGGTCCCTGTTTGATAACACAGTTTAGCTGGTACCAGCCCAACAGGTATGTAACTGGTGCCCCTTCGCAGGATTGCTGTCGCCAAAGGCAGATCCAAGGAACTGCAACGCAAAAATGCATTTTATTTGTAGTCAAACATTAAACATATTCTAATGTACATGGAGCATAACAATGACATAATTAAGTCATAGCAGTTGAGGAACTACAGCGTTACATGAAATAGATAATACTTGATGTTAGTTTTTCTGCCTGGGAAGGGACCAAACAAAGTGTTAAAAATGACTTCTGTGCTACTTTAAACATCTCGTACATTTTGCAATTGTTATATTCGAGTAAATCAGTTTATTATGCACCCTGTGTCTTGCCTCCGGTTCATTCCTATCTCAGAATGCACTATTTACTGCAGATGTTTGAGCAGAGGTTGAACGTAGCACGACACGGTCGTATGACTCGATTCATCCGACTGTCGAATCAAGTCTGCAGTCCCACTGACAAAACTATCCGTACGACACCGGTCTTGTTGTCATGTCGCAGTGGTGTCGCGTCAGTATGATGGTGACATCCTTGGACAAAGACTCTGCACGACACGACTGCTTTCGACTTGTCACAAGCTGTTGTATGTCGTGCCGCGCCAGTGTGACAGACCCCGAAGTCTTTGCAGCTTCCATCTGCATCCAGTTTCCCAACAACTAGATGAGCTACATAACCTGAGAGTCTGATAGGGGATGCATTGGTTCAAACAAATGCATCATTCATTGCGGGAGCAGGAACACACAAAATACAAATATAACAATTCCAAATGAGCTTTTGTTAACACTAACCAACCTTACAAAAAATTTAAATCTGATTTTTGCCTACTATAAAGTTACTTTCTGACTGTTCCTATAACTTGGTCTTGCAATCTTCGTAGATATTATTGCAAACCTGTCCCAGTACCGAAACCAAAACTTCCCCCAAACATGTAAACTCGTCCAACTTGAAGTCTCCAGTAGCATGCGCCAATAATAATCGGGGAATATACTGAAATACCAAAGTTGATAGTTTCATATTTTTGCCAACGTTGCATAATACCGCAGATTTCTGCTGAAATTTTGGGCAACGAAGCTAAACAAAGCTTATAGCGACAGCGAAGCCATATACAACCTCTGGATGTCTCACGGACAGAAATTGTACTAACATAGTTTGTTCAATGTTACCGCTCGAACCGGTATACAGGACAACCCGAGGCTACATTTCGGGTAATTTGAGGCATGTGGGGGGCTGTGGTTATCCTGTGGACACTGTGACAGGTTTTTCCTGGGTTCTACAGGTAGTGTACGATTCTATTTCTTTATTTACTTGTGGTGGGTGGTTACACAGTAAAGACAGCAGATACAAAACAAAGAACGCTTATTACACAATAAGGAGCTTCAAAGCGGCACATCTACGGGCACTTGAGTCCCTTAGTCTGGTGGAATGTAGTTGGCGTTGGCTTCCACTGGCTCACTGCAAAAGAAGAACGGGGTTAAATATTTTTATTTTAAAATAATTTTTCTGGAGCATCCTAGCTATAGCTTTCACAGCACTGAGCATAGCTTTATTTTGTCACCGTCAGTTAATTCCATGCGTCGTTCTAGACCTACACCGATAAATATGTCACAATGCAAAATGCACCTCTGAACCGGGCGTACCATCTGCAAGTGCATTCACATGCGGAGCATACAACCTGAAAACATGAGACAATCGATGTTCTGAGGCTGGAACACACAGAAAGGCCAAATACGTACAAAGCCCCAAGTGCTTAAGAATTTATTTTCTTCATCTTTAACACTTTGCTATCCGAAATAAATGGCACTCTGACAGGATTCGTGTACCTACCTCGATCACCGATTTCCCCGCTTGAGCGAACACCGTTTCTTCCTCGATATATCAGCAACTGATGTTCCCAACATGGCGGCTGACCTGTTGCGGAAGACGAACATGACCCACATGAGATGCGTCTGCTCGCCATTCTGTTTCTGCACAGCTTACCTGTCGTTCACGTTGCTGCTTCAGCGACACTTTAGTGGGATCCGCCCTTAACTGAAGTGAGCGCATGTTGTGTAGCTCACAGTCATCGACAAGCAAACTGGTCGTCAAAACCAACGACGATGATGATGATGATCCTGGAGGCTATCCTGGCTATCCCCTTTGTATCGGGCGGGCTTCGTAGCAAGGGGATGAAACTCGCGAGTTCACTTGCGGACTAAAGTGAGGCGCTGCGAGCTTTTCGCGTCATCAAACGTCATGAAACGTCAGAATTTTTACGTCGAAGCGCGAGTTCTCAACCGTCACGAGCCCATTGGCTCCTGAGGCCGCTCCCCCGGTATGCGAGCGCTCATTGGTTGGTTTGAAATTATGAACTTCCCTTGGCGCGCTCAAACCGGCGACCGTGTCGGCGGTGCCGGAGCAACTACAGCAACTCGCCGCAAAGTTTCGAAATGTGTTGGGTGCAGCAGGGACGCAAGCAAAGCATCTACGCCGGTACCGCTTTGGATGGTTTTTAGTGTCCTTCCCTAACATGTTGTCGATACCAACTCTGAAAAACTCGGTGCCTCATGGATACTTCTGCAAGTCAATTGAGTGGTAGATAAGTGGAAGGCAGGTCTGCTTCGCTTGCTTGGTGCGACAACGATTCAAAAAGGACGAACACTGTGTTTTTCCGCTACTCACTCGATGACAGGCAAGTCAGTTCCTATTCTATTTTGCCGCTTAACATAACATAGCGCCGCACCTGTGGCATCTACGCAGCATTTTGGCAGGTAGAATTTTTGGTTTTCACGCTTCTGATCCCTATCTTTCTTGTTCAGGTATAAGCACTCAACTCATATCTGCTTCAGAATGGCATCTGCGTGGATACAGTAGAATGGATATGACACTCAGAGTGGTTGGATCATCATCTTTCGGCATAGCAGCTTCACAATTTCCTTTGTGACGGATCAACCAGGCGCCTACACAAGCAGCAATATGGACATGTTCTCTGTCATGCCGGACCTCTGAATGTGTGTGCCTGTGCAGCCAATATACTGTTGTTCTACTGTGAAATCTTCCACGTGAGACATCAGCTATCAGTGAATGCAAAGTTGCTTCGGCATTTCATTCGAACTTCAGAAACAATGTTCATATCATGTTTGTGTTGTGCACAGCTACAGCAGACTTCATATTTGTGCTTTGGAAATACCAATCCCGGAAAATAAAGCACTTTGTGTGTAACAGAAACAGCCAACGCTTCCACATTTTGTTATTTATTTCACTCGACGCGAACGGAGATCCACAACCACCCAGAACTGCTCCGAACCGCCAAAGCGGGGGAGAGGGAGAGAACAGATGGGAAAGGGAAAGCCTCGCCAGCGTCACAGATCACCCAGGGAGACAAAAAAAAGCAAAGCAAAAAGCTACTCAACCGACGTCCAACGATTGGCCCAACGCTTGAGGTCACGTGAGTTTTTCCCAACAATAGAATTATACTACACGTTCATTCCCCTGCTTCGTAGCGTGTACTACGCGTCCTAGCCAGACTCTAATAAGAGTATGAACAGTTGGCGCGTTCCATCTTGCTCGCTTTTCTTCCACCAAAGTTCTAGCGGTCCTAGTCTCTTTTTCGTAGGCTATCTATTCGTCAGTCCCAAAACAAAGTGCTTCGGAGGAGGAGCCTGTCGCCGCTTCGTGGGAGATTTGAGGTTTTGTTTCAGTGTTCACATCACAGATGGCGCAACCTGTCGTTGTCGGCTGATGTAGATGTAACTGGTGCACGGAGGGAGACGAGGAAACAGCAGAGCATGTCATCTTGAGATGTATGGGACTCAACCCGACACCAAAAGAGGGCGTTGAGCTACGGGAGGCGCTCGGCTTTGAAAATGGCATCAGGTTCAGGTTCGCCTAATGGCCAGTTCTCACTTGGCGACGCCCGACGCGGCGTCGTGAGTGGGCGGCGGAAGTAGAGGCGCATTTCCGCCGCCTCGTCAGCGCGCACAATTTTCATGTTCCCACCACAGTGGCCTTCCGTCGTTCAAAGCAGACGAAAAATCAGGGGGCGTGGCCTTTCTGTGTCACCTAATTGGTCGCAAGCTGTCGTTCTCGGCATCTCTCGCCGACGTCGTGAACGAAGTTCGGCATGGCAGTTTTTTTTGGCTCGACGTCTCTCCTTTCCCGACTCCGGAAATGCGCGTCTATTTCCGCCGCCCGCTCACGACGCCCGACGCGACGTCGTGAGCGGGCGGCGGAAATAGACGCGCATTTCCGGAGTCGGGAGGGGAGAGGCATCGAGCCAAAAAAACTGCCGTGCCGACCTTCTTTCACGACGTCGGCGAGAGCTGCCGAGAACGACAGCTTGCGACCAATAAGGTGACACAGAAAGGCCACGCCTCCTGATTTTTCGTCTGCTTTGGACGACGGAATGCCACTGTGGTGGGAACATGAAAATCGTGCGCGCTGACGGGGCGGCGGAAATGCGCCTCTACTTCCGCCGCCCGCTCACGACGCCGCGTCGTGCGTCGCCAAGTGAGAACTGGCCCTTAGGGGAGTCACCACAAGGGTGCTATGCATGGAAAATGGCGGGGGATGGCTGGACCAAGACGCGGTTGCGACGACGAAATCTCGATTGAACGACTGGTGGCGCAGAAAGAGAAATAACTAATAGGGTTTTATTAAATACTAAATACAAAACAACCAAATACTCTATGAATTAACCAATTTGTAGCTTTATTTTTACTTTCTTAACAGGCTATAGGTGGCGTATGCTAACGCCCGATGCAAAGAGCATCCATTCTGTTAACTTCTGGGCATACTGGATCACATCCCAATCTGCCGAATCCCAGTTCGCCGAATGCAGTTGAGCGGATTGTTTTTTGGGGGAAAGGTCAACCCCTTTCGGCAAGAGTTGGGTATGTTGGAAAATGATCTATGGGTAGGAAATCATTTAATCACTCAGTGAACGGTGGCTGGAGAACTAGAAATGACACCCACCAATCCCAATATCATTAGCAATATTTATGACGAACAACTGAGGGGGACGTCTCTGTATCAATATGAGAGAACTGATGTTCTGAGGCTGGAACAACATAGAAGGGACAATCACATACTTGAGGCCTTGTATGTGATCGTCCCTTCTATGTTGTTCCAGCCTCAGCACATCAGTTCTCTCATGTTCAACATTTGCCGCTTGCGTCGATCCCTGTCGTATGAATGTGTGTATGAGTGTGCAAAAATGTAAGAGTGAAAGGAGGATGAGTGAGAGAGAGTGACTTGTTTGTCCCTTCAGATGACGCACCCTGGAAGTCGCTGAGAAGGCGTGGGAGAAGGAAGATGTGGGTTCGAGTCCTACAGCTGGCTAACCTTTTCAGTGACTTTCATCTTTCATCTCTGTATCAAGCTTCTCTTGTGTGTGACCTTCCTGTGTACGTTCCCTGGTCTCGGGGGTTTTTCGTATCAAATCCTTGCCATCAGCTCGCACGTTTTTTCGACATTCTTTCATTAACAATTTTATTGCTGTTTAGTAATTTGTTCATTTACAGTAAGAAAAATATCTCTTCAGTCCGTTAAATTTTCTTGGCTATTTTTTAAAACATTTTAAAGGTATTTCATTACGGTTCCTAGACCTAGAAGCCGTGAGCTCTGCGTCCCTATCGTGCGAGGTCCTATCGTCGTAACGTTGTGGCTGGCTATAATCGCTTATTAACCAAATTACAGCGAAAGCGTAATGCTTGTCAAGGCAGTGAAAAGCTCCGTGAGAGATGAACGTAGCAATCGATATGGTTGGTTGACGGCGTGTTAGTTACTGAGCGGAGTAAGACAAGTTGCACTGGGAGGCACGCCGGCGAGAGGGAAGCAGCAGGTGATGGAGAGCCCCGGGGTCCGGGCCTCTTCAGTGGCCCGCCCGACCCAGTGCCCGACGGTTACCAACACCAGGAGACGTGAGGAGGGGGGCCCTGCATCCCCGGGGTACGTAATTTCTCACACCGTCCCTGCTGGGAGGACAGTGCGCCCCTAGGTCACCTTCATGGGGAACTTTGCCAACATCTGAGGAGAACCCAGGGAAAACAACCAGACAGCGCATTCGGCGATGGTCTTAGCCGTCACGGTGGTAAAGTAAATTCGGCGAATTGGGAAGGGACATGTCGGTCATTCGTCCAGTCGAACCAGCACATTTGGAGGTCAAGGAACTATGGCGATCTCCTGGCCTTCAATGCATTCGGCGAGTTAGGATTCGGCAGATTGGGAGGACATGAGCTCTTATTCTCTGCCGCCACTCCCCGCAGATCGAGCTCCGAAATCTAAAAGCAGTCAACTTCCGATCGAGCTATCGTAGAATTTCTCTTGCCTGCACACTGTTGCCATCCGTGAGCTGCCAATCTCCTCTCGATTTCGTGCATGATCTCCCACCCCAGTCAAAAACGCGTGGCGGGAATGAACTGCATTTTGGGATCACAGGTACCAATGAAGCAGACTTGCGAGCCAAGTACACCAGATTAATGCCTATCGAAGTCCACAGCGCTAACTTTCATCAAATTCCATTGCCAAGTGTACTGATACGGATGCCCACACGATGTCCTCTGGCCATCGGACGGTCGTAGTTCACTGTATAATTTGGGGACGTTAGATATCCTTCAAGAGTATTCTACGGAGGTCTACGGGACATCGATTCAGGCAGTTTGCTCTGGGACAATAACCGGACATCCGTAGGGCAGATGTGGTTGTCCTTTGCATTTTTTGCAATAGATCTCTACCGTCTCTACCCGAGAAACGTCTTCATGACGTTGGTAAATAAACCGAAACAAGGGGACCGAAGGGGAGGGCCGGGTTCCACGAGTGGGCACTTGGTCGCGTCGCTTTCAGAGACCATCGGAAGCCCTCCTTTCGGGCTGGACCTTATCCGCCACTAGCTTTGAACGTAGTTCAACCCTACCAAATTGATGGCGCTGTCGAACACTATGACGTCATTTGTTTACAAACAAAGACTGCTAAGGCTGCTCCCAGGTAACGCGAGCGTCCTTTCGAGCCGAAAAATGTAGAAAATCGGTTCTACGTTTTTCACTGTACTGTTGCAGAAAGGAGAAAACGCTTACCTTAGGTGCCTCAGCAACGGTGGGTAGATCCTCAGAACGGCGATGGTGATAGTGCTTCTTAAGTGGTTGATGGTGGTGTGGGAAACCAGCACCCCGATGCATCTTGTAGTCATCCTCATCATAATGATGCTCTTTAGTGGGCTTATCTTCAATGTCCGTCAGCTTAAATTCCTCACTGGGACTCATCAACTCATCGATGGCTTCCAGAACACTGCCTTCGTCCTTCCATAACTGAGAACTCATGCGCCGACTGTCCATCTTGACTGTTTTTTGAAACGGGTCCAAATATATTAGCGAGTGGATAATCAAACGCAATTCTGCTGCTCAGATTGGATTTCAGACAACTCGAGAAAAATCCCCTTCAAGACGCATTTTCATCCAGGAGGAGAATTCCAAGGTCTCCTAATCCGATCCATTGCGAAAGTTAGCCCTTGAAGCCAATGAAAAACAGGCTATTGGTATGCCACTCTCATGGAGTTCCAGTAAGCCGCATAAGATATCGCCTGTCCTAGGGAATGCCTAGCGGGAGTTGGCTGGTTAACTGAAATTTTCATTCAAACTGGCCAAATTCGTTCCTTGCAAATTCAATATTAGGTCCTCGCGAAAATGCCTACTTGTACGGCACTTGCAGAGAAAAAGCTGCTCAAATACGACGTTCAGGCAGACCCCTTTTATTTGTCAAGATCTCGTTCCGGTTAGATAAAAAGGAGTTTCATCTCTCCATTTTTGGTGAAATTACGCAAATAATTACCGTCGTAAGACATTATCAACTATCGTGCAACCATTTATTGATCCAGTTTTCCCAGTCACCACGTTTTAAATTGAAAACCTCGTGACTGGCGTTTCGATTCAGTTGGCCGCTAAATCCATCTTCGTTGATGAAACGCTTCATAGGACCAGGGCCGGCGATAGGGGTAGGCGAGTAAGGCAACTGCCTTAGGCCCCGCGCACGAAACTCTCAACCAGGGATTACTTTTTTTTTTTAAATATCAAGTATGCACTTAATCGCACGCAATGAGAGAAGAATGTGTTATGTGCCATTCCGTGATGTGATGGGAAAAAGTCCCACTTTAAAGAAAAATCCACCAACCCAGCAAGCTATACCGAGGATTTCGCACCCTTCTCTACTGCTGCCATTTCCCGTACTGCTAAAATCTCCCACTGCGAAAATCTTATCATTTCTTATATTTGCATTACTGCTGGTGTGAAACAGGGCCCGCGATGTGCCTTTGCTAAGGCCCCGCACACCCCTAGCACCGGCCCTGCATAGGACAATGCTTCAGACGACCATATTTCGCTAAATAGCAAGGGAGCGGGTGTACCATGGGACCAGAGACTAGGGACAGACGAAGACTGTGGGTGCCGTCTCTAGTCTCGGAGGTTTTACCGTCATGCTTTTGTTGTCTCGCGTTTTGAACCCCGCACTGGTTGCGAAATTGTGCATTTCTGACGTCACGCGACGTTGCCCAATGGCTTTCAACGACTACGTCTTGGCTCGTTTATCCAGCTAAGCAATGCAATCTGTTGCAGACGACAGGTGCCTTCCTGCCCGTGGCACACTGTTATTCGCAGCTGCACAAACAACGAAAGACAGAAAAAAAAAAAAAGAAAAGAAAACCTCGTATCTGAGGGCCCATAAACCGTTTATCACTGACGTCGTTTGAGGACGATTATTGTACGCGACGTGCAATTGGAGAAAATTCCACCGAATAAAAGCTATAAAAAGATGGACGGCGGAAAAACAATCCCCCATATTTAAAAGGAGGAACGCAATTGAAGCGCCTTGACAGGCGAGAGAGACAATTCTCCTTATTTTCTTGCGTGATCCTTAACCCTTTAATGAGCAAACCGGTTGACTAAAGGGGGCCCCCCGTGTGGCTACTCTAGTTTCGTGCGCACGCAATACTGACCCACAGGCATAATAAACAGTTTGCGGAAACGGAAATACGGCCCTCAACTACCGCAAAAACCGCAACTTCCACAATTACATGACTCAAGATCATACGATAGTCACTGCGGCTACATGCGTTGCAAAGGTGCCGGAAAAGAATGTAGTATATCTGAGCGCTAGCATGCACTGGCGCGCCGGCACCAACGAAGCAGTTTCGTTTTCTTTTTTGGGAGGGTGTCGCTAGAACGTTCCCGGAACATGTGCACCGACGCACACTGTTATGCTCCGCACTTGGCAATCGACTCACCTGTTGTAGTCTTCTACGAACTCACTCGTTGCGACGAAATAATTTACCCGAGCCGAGGCACATTGTTGCGTTCATTAGAGTGAAAAGTAGCCGCGCCGGGGCATGACAACAATAGACCTGCTCGCTCACGATTGGTGTACAGAGTCACGTGCTCTACGTAACGAGCTGTCGCCATCTGACGAACAAAATATCAAACATATCAAAGAACTCAACATGGAACTCAAGCTCACGTAAAAAAAATGCGGCTTTTCAATCACATTCTTCTGTGACATATCCCTAGTTGACGGGATCTGCTGCATGATAAAATTACCGCAGAGGAAGATGTATTTTATTTTCAGGTTCAGTTTCGTCTAGTCGTTTTTTTTAGCTATCGCTCGCTAGGGTGGCTAGGGACTTGCGGTGACGACTGACGAGTGACGTGCGCGTGACGATATCTGAATGGCGGTGATGAGCTCCCGAGTGAGCTGATAAGAACTGCACATAGAAATAACTAGCAACAACAAACTAGCGTTCGACAGAAACTGACGTCATTTGCACTGTACCAGAGCGCAATGCCGAACGGTGCCTATCTGTAGTGTCGCAGCTAATAGAGTATATTTGGTGAAGTTAACGTTCGAGCTGTCCGCTGATACGGGCAAATTTTTTGCAGAAAGGCGCGTTTTCACTTGAACGTCGGGAGATGGATCCCACTTCAATTCGCGACTTGAAACCCGGAATGAAAAATTTGAATATAGTCTTCATCGTGTTGGATATTGGTAAGTTCGGGTTGGTTGTTCACTACTGTTGGTTGGCAGGTTGTTTGGTAGACCAGTTGAGCATAAGTGAACCGTAGGTCGGCCGAACACGACGAAAGAGGGGCATGAAGTGAGAACCTGTCGCGTCGCCGACCGCACAGGCTCCATCAACGTGTCCGTCTGGGATGAACCTGGCACCTGCCTTCAACAAGGGGACATATGCAAACTGACCAAAGGGTGAGCACTTTGAGTACCAAGTTAGAATGAGTTTTTCGAGTGAATTTCCTCTGTTTTTCACTCATACCAGTTACGCATCACTGTGGAAAAGCTGTTTGACTCTCTACACAGGAAAAGGAGGAGACATTCAGAAAATTGGCGAGTAAGTTATCACGAACAGTATTTGTTGTTCTCATAGGATTTTAAAAATCTTGTCAGGACAATGGCATTCTCGAGAGCCTCTTTTCGTACCAGACTGTGATTTTGTGTATCTAGTGGACGTTAGCTGAATACTAACGAGGCTGATGTAATAGTGTTTTGTTTGCAGCATGGAGGTTAACCGTGATTACACTTTGCAGTTTTCGTACAGCCGAGCGCACCTATTGAACACTTTGACCAGAATCTACTGTCCCCTCATACTTGTACTGATATTGCGGCCCTCAACTGGTGAATGAGCGATCACTATATCAAGATCATTTCATGGAGGCAGCTTGATGAGCGAAGGTTTTTTAAAAAAACAAACAAAGTACTGTCATAGGGATGCCTTATGAGCAATGCCCATTGGCTACGTTGTGAGCCGGAAGATATCAACCTGGGAGTAGAAAACACAATCCGCAAGGTGGGACAGCAGGATTGTCCCGCCTAAATCGGGACGTCTGCTCACATTGCGTAAAACCCATTTTTACCCCCCGATTTGCATCATCGTCACTTAAGGTAAAACCCGAAAACTGATTTGGCAAAGTGCCATCAATGCCGCCACTAGAGGACGCTGTGCTCCGCATTTCATCTTCATGTGAAATGTGAGAAACACTCATTTTTTTATATTTTGCACCCGAACATCTGCTTTTCCACCCCAATATTGCCGGATTATACTCTGTTTTATGGCTTCTGAAATAACACCCTATTTTTACCCCCGATTTTCAAAATGCATGAAACCTAAAACACAGGGCCGTATGTGTAAAAGGGAATGTTGTTCTGTTTTTAGATTTTGCCTTCCGTTCAGTGAGACTCCGTTTATGAGCGAGCCTAACCCTGAATTCCTGCAGCAGCTCCAAGCCAAATTGTTGGTGAGACAACTTTGTCATTGAGTAAATATCAATAAATAGTAAATAATAGTAAATAGTACATAAGACTAATAATAATAATAGTAAATATTAATGTTTACTTTATTCTAACCTAATATGGAACGTGCCTTGTAAAATAAATTACGGCATTTGTCACGCGTCCCACTCAACTGGAGATCCTGCTTTTGAGAAAGCACCAATTTTGTGTGTTACATGGATATACAGTCATGCTTTGCTTATCCAGTCTACCATACCGGGAACAAACCTGCTTCTGTCACAGTTATTCGGTTACCCGAACGTGAAGTACCAATGTTGGAGAACCTATCCGGAAGTGTGTTAACAGCCTCCGTCCTTGGCGTTGTTCAGGAAAAAGGGTCACATCTCACCGGGGCATTGTGTACTGCCTCTGACGGTACAGGTGTTCTGTATCCACAAGAAATCCAGATGCGAACCTCGAATGTCCAGTCTCTTGGCCTGGACTAAAATGGGCATTGATTTGGGGACATAATCCCAGAAAAAGACCACTGGAGCGACACCATCTCTTCCTTGGGATGACTCCAGAGGTGGCCCCAGCTCATACTGAGACAACTCATATCACACTCAACTTTCTCTCCTTTTTTGCGGGAATAGTTGTCTCGGTATGAGCTGTCCTGGTATGAGTTTTCCTGGTATGAATTGAGCGTGGTATGAGTTGAGTATGATAGGAGTTGTCCAGGTATGAGCTGGGTGGTCGCCGACAGCAGAGGCATGACTGTATATTCCATCCAGTCTGTAGACATTGTAAGCCCGAGAAAGTGCGCGGAATTGTAGAAAATGGCAAAAAAATGGTATCAACGGGATTTCATTTCTCAACAGAATGCAGGGATGGAGCAACGGCAATCCCCCGCAGGCGGAGACACACCATCTCCAGGTAATTACTTGGTGATTTTCTTCAACAATGAGCCCACCAATTTTTTTTTCTTTTCAGCAGGCAATGGCCATCCCAGCGGTCGTCGCCTGGTGCCTTACAGCGCAATGCGCATGCCAGTTCCCAGCCACAACAATGGCTTTGCGGCCCCGGCCAAGCCTCGACCCATCCGGAGATAGCTCGGAGTGACTGTGTTGAGATAAATGAGTGTGTGGAACCCTTCTTGTCTTCTCTCCGTCTTGGAACGTTTTCACGATACCCTCTATTTCTTGCAGATAGATAAGATTGTAAGTAACTGTTGCCCCTTCAGTATGTCCACGTAGGCAAGGTACAGCTCCCGTCAACCTTAATAATAACGCCAGGAGAAAATCTGGTCCCGAGCACGATTCAAGCAACCCTCGGGGCCGTGATTAAATCTTAGTGGCGGCTCATTCCAGCTCAAACGTCCGGGGTCGGTCAAGGGGCTCGAAATTTTGTTGCCGTAGTATCCACGCTGTGGGGATCGAGCGAAATAAAAATCGTTTCGATGTGTGATACGTAACGCGGCATCAAAAATAATCAATATTGCAGGTTTTGTGCAACTTGCGCAGATGTTCTTCTCTGTTCTCTTACATTCAAAATCGCTAGAAATGCGCTAACAAGTAGACATACCCGTCTCCAAGCGCATCTCGTTAAAATGTTTGCGATCCAGTTGCTGCGCAAGAGCCGCGCAAAGGGAGTGAGGTTTCGCGCGCAAGTTTTGAGCCACCTAGCAGAAAAGCGGATAGCTTTTGCATGTGTCTTCTGCGTGGGAAGTGGAACGCCACAAAAAAATTTCGTTGAAATCCCAGGTGGTCGAGCTACCGACCTCGGACGTTTGAGCTGGAATGGGCCTGGAACAAAATTATTGTGTTTGTTTAACGCGATGATATCGTTAGTTTAACATTCCTCCGGAGCAGGGGTGGATTTAAGGGTCTGTCATAAGGGGGGGTCTTAAGGAAATTTCATGCTTTGCAGCGCAGCATCATCCAGGAGATAGGGTTTTTACGTAGGGAACACAGCCGTATGGGGGGTCGCCTTTCCCCATAAAATCTGCCCCTGCCCAGGGGTGGCTGTTATCACACTCAGAAACGACACCGTGTTTCTCCAGTGTTGTTATTAACATTGACGGGAGCTGTACATTCATCACTACATAACGATTGCACACAAGTAGTAAACTAAGTCCTTTGGCTACACCATAAAATAGGTTGATTGTTTTAACTGCAGCAGCTATTTTTAAATGCAATTATATGAGCTACCATAGACGAATTTTGCGCAATGGACGCAATGCGAATGCGCTGAAACCTGATGGAATAGCAGTCAACTCAAGGTGCACATGGAAGCATATTTTTCTCATCTTATGTGTGTTTTTGCAGTATAAAAGCAACAGCATCATTTGCAGACAAGTGGTATAGTAAAACGTGGATATTTCAACGCACGTTCCCCATTGTGGTGCAGGGGCGGTCCCAGCGAAGTACTTTGGGGTGACGTCTGCGAGCCAGTCGCTATCCATTTGGGTTCTGGACATGGGCTCAACCTTTTCTCGCACCAAATCCTATCACTGGTAATCTATCTTGAGAGTGTCACAGGAAAAGAGACGAGAACTGGACCAGGGCGCCCCCCACTTTGGGACCGCCACTGTTCTGATAATTGCACTTTTGTACGCCTGGCACCCGAGCATGTGAGCCAATGTGGGTGGCCGTTGAACGGTCGGAGGGTGAGCGCTAAAGAGCCTGCCTGCCAGAGCGGCTACGACTGTCGGCGTTGGGAGATTGCACGACGTTCTTTTGACGAATTCGAGTGGTCATTCCGTGGCAACCCTTTTTGCCAGATCCCGAGCAGTCATGTTCGCTTGGTCAAAGCCAATCAATCTCGCATGTTCGCGTGGCGCTTTCCGGGCGCCCGGAATTTGCCAGCTAGCACTTTTTTCGCCCGGTCTCCAAAGACCGAGCATCGGGTTGCACAACTATATCCGGTGTCGTCACATCCGCACTGCAACGGTGGCGAGTGCCCTCATTGGCCCGCACGTCGAAATTCACGTGATTTAGCAGACGACGGAACCCGAAGACTGGCGACCGCGATGCCCCTTGCGTGATCCAAGAGACTAACACCGCTAGATTCCTGGCACTCATGTTCGGCTGGCAACGGTCACGAGTTCCAGCTCTGGCGCCAACCTAGCAGTTCCCGAGCGCTAGGCCATGTTGCCATGAAATGACCACCCGAATTCGCTGTTCTAGGTTAGGAAGACATCGGAGCGGATGCAAGGAACGGATGCCACCCCTTGCAGTAGAGTTTCTCCAGCAGTTGGAGTGCCCTCTAGCAGCCACGTGTTAACTGCCACCTGATGGAACTGGATGGAGAAGATCAGCGAGCAGACAATTTTAGGGACATGGTAGAGCAACACAACCTGCATATATTAAATACGAGTGATAGCTGCACTGGGCAGATAACACCATAGACTACGTTCTCACCAAAACAAACCGTAAGTCCTCTGTGCACGTCTCCTTGGCCATGCACATCGACGAAGATGGGGTGAGAAGCTGTGGCAGCGACCACAACCGTATTAAAATTAACCTTCAATGGAAAGCAAAGCCCAAGAAAATCATAATTCCACACAGTAAGCAAAAGGTCGGACGGTGGAAGATCAGAAACGAGGAAGACATTGAAAGCTTCGCACATGAACTGGAGAAGAAAATTGAAGACCAACCAATACTAACGTACGACGATTTCCACACAACAATGATGGAAACTGCAGAAGAGACACTTGGAAGAAGTAAAGGAAGGAATAGAAGAAACGTAAATCATTGGTACGACACGGAAATAAAAGAAGAAATCAGAAAGCGGAAACAACTCAGTAGAGAACACAGGAGGGCAAAAAAGCGAGGCTTGGACGCAACAAGAGTTCAGGAGCTCTGGGAGGCGTACAGAGGACAGAAGGAGAAGGTACACCAACTTGTTGGCCATAAAATAGATAGCACGCACCGTGCTCAGGAAGAGGAAATACTAAAGGCAGGAAGAAAGGCAGGAAGCTATTTCTGGAACTATATTCGATCAATGCAAGAGGAGGACGAAAACAGAACAACAACCATAATGGACACCAATGGTGAATTGGAAACCGAAAAAACATAGAGACGTACATGACGGAACACTTTCGAGAACTCCAAAAGAGCCTAACAATAAATGTTGCAGCCCTCCCACAACCTACAAACAGGAACGAAAAAACTAATCTCATGTACCCAATAACGGAGGGGGAATGGAAACGGCACGTGGCAAATCTGGCCAACAGGAAGGCCATGGGTATCGACGAGGTACCCAATGAGTTCCTAAAGGCCCTGAAACCGCTAGCAAGAAATGCCATCAGGGAACTTCTAAATAACATCCTACACACAAAGCAATTCCCCGCTGAATGGAAAAAGGCAAAGATAAAGCTATTATACAAAGGAAAAGACAGTAAGCACCTAGACTCCTACAGACCAATCACCATACTAAGCAACGTCTATAAACTCCTGATGTCCATCCTAAACGATCGAATCAGGGACTGGTGTGAGAAAAAGACCATGTTCAGCGAAGCTCAAAACGGCTTTCGAAGGGGGCGTCGAGGGAGCGATAACATTTTTACCCTGACGCAGGTGATTGAGGCTTCGATGGCGGACAATGCCAAACTACATCTTGTATTCCTGGACTTAGAAAAGGCCTATGACCGTATCCCGCACAAGAGGCTATGGAGCAAGCTCCGGAAGATTGGGATGGACAATGAAATCGTTGATTTCCTTCAGAATGCCTACTCCAATTGCATAGGTATCTACTGGCTAGGGAACTATCAAACCGAAGAAATATCGATTTCGACAGGACTGAGGCAGGGCTGCCCCCTCTCGCCAACACTTTTCAATCTGTACATAAATGACCTACTACAGACGTTGGAAAATACAGGCCCAGGACTCCTGTTCTCGACAATCACAACAGAGGCTAGGTTAGAGACAACAAAGATCATATGTCTAGCCTTCGCCGACGACGTCGTCCTCCTCTCTGACTCGCAAAAAAATATGCAGGAGCTCCTAGATATTTGCGGGAAGGTGGCCAGAGAGAACGGCCTTAAGTTTAGCGCCGAAAAGTCGCAGTGGATGGGATTCAATGTGCACAATCCTCCCACACTGGTCCTACAAGAAAGCTGTCTAACAAGGTTCAGCTCATACAAGTATTTAGGCGTCACTATCAACGCTGATGCACATTACCTAGGTCTGCACGAGAGGCTCGTCATCACAAAGTCCAACCGGCTGAAGGGGCATATGTGGAACCTTGCGAAGAATTCCTATAATCCATATACAGTAGGCCGTACGTGGAAGACCATGGCGGTACCAGCAGCTACACATGCAAATGATGCCATCATATACAACCCTCAAACTCTAAAGATACTGGACAGACACCAGTACGAATTGGGGCGATGGCTGCTGGGGGGCAATTGCGCGACGGCTAACTTGGCAGTGACTGGTGAAATGGGATGGTCCACGTACCTGGAACGGGACGCCCGAGCGAAACTCACCTACCTCGGACGGCTTGTACACCTCCCAGACCAATGCTATGCAAGGATCGAGGATCTATCGTTACATAAGGTATCGAGGCTTAAAAACTAACTGGGTCCGAAGAGTTTCAACCCTGGACAGAACATACAGTGAGGGGACCACACGACACGTGGCAAAGTCGGAAAGGGAGTGGGCCCGAACAGTCCGAAAAGAGATAGCAGCTAAGGAGGAACACCGCTGGAAGGAGGCAATGTCAAAAAAGAGGAGCCTAGAGACGTACGCGGCCTACAAGCAAACACCAGCACCTGTAGCAGAGTATAGAGGAGACAGCGCCATTCTATTTCAGGCCAGAACAGGGTGTCTCCTCACTCCAAAAAGAACTCATGAGCTCTTTGAAGACGGAGACCCCTATTGCTTGCTCTGCGGGAAGGAAGATGAAGATCTGGACCACATCCTGTTTAGGTGCGAAGCGCTTAGGGACCTCACCTCCCGAGAAGAACTGGTAAAGCACGAGGAGAATAGGAAGGTGGTCCTGGGCTTCGAGGACTCCCCACCAGAAAGCGCACGCAGACGGACCGGAACCGAGCGGCCATGCGCAAGCACCAAGCGCCACCTACGAGAATGGGAGCGAAGAACACAGGCAGCGAAGGACAACCTGCCTGCAGTAGTGTAGTCGGTGTAGTTATGGTGTAGTCTAGTTGACTTTACAGCGACAGCCAAGTTGTTCCTGAGGCGCTTGATACAAGCGCCCACCCTGTCTTAAAAGGGTTTAGGTACTGGAACTAACTAACTAACTAACTAACTAACATTTGGATAGTAACGTCGGGGCGGCTGTCCTATATATACTTTCCTTGGGTCAGACTTTTCTCACTAAATGGTATTCACTAAAGCGAAGCTTATCACGATCGCTCAGTACAGGAAACCTTTATTTAGTGACCCTAGGTTAGGGAAAGTTACACTGCGCGTGAGACGCGACACGCTTACCAGGCAGGAGGGAGGGACATCCGAAACATACTTCATGTCTCTTCACGGATGAGGACCATTTTCGTTTTAAATTTCCATGCTTGGTAGTTTCCGTCTACCAACTTCGACGCCACGAACTTGCTTGAGTCAGCTATCTGCCTTTGCATTCAGCGCTCAGTGTAGCCGAGACCTTAACCGCGCATAACCTGATGTAAGTGCTAGCAGATCAAAAAGTGACAGGGAACAAGAGGAAAAGGTTTATTACATTGTCCCGCACAGATTGTCAGTGGGACCGTGTTAGATGCACGTACGTTGTCTTCTTAATTGCCAACAATAACTACCAAAAAATTGCAGATACTACACAGAACTCGTCCCCTAAGCGGAAGCCCTCCCGGCTGCACTCCAGTATACTCGTTTGAACCTCAAATATAGCCATGGAGGGGCCGAATTACTGTTTCACCTTACTTAGGGCACTTCGGCAAGCGTTACCTTATGCCAGTTACATTCATAACTACTTAAAAATTGCAGATACTACACAGAACTCGTCCCCTAAGCGGAAGCCCTCCCGGCTGCACTCCAGTATACTCGTTTGAACCTCAAATATAGCCATGGAGGGGCCGAATTACTGTTTCACCTTACTTAGGGCACTTCGGCAAGCGTTACCTTATGCCAGTTACATTCATAACTACTTAAAAATTGCAGATACTACACAGAACTCGTCCCCTAAGCGGAAGCCCTCCCGGCTGCACTCCAGTATACTCGTTTGAAGCACAGATATAGCCATGGAGGGGCCGAATTACTGTTTCACCTTACTTAGGGCACTTCGGCAAGCGTTACCTTATGCCAGTTACATCCATAACTACTTAAAAATTGCAGATACTACACAGAACTCGTCCCCTAAGCGGAAGCCCTCCCGGCTACACTCCAGTATACTCGTTTCAAGCTCAAATATAGCCATGGAGGGGCCGAATTACTGTTTCACCTTACTTAGGGCACTTCGGCAAGCGTTAACTTATGCCAGTTACATCCATAACTACTTAAAAATTGCAGATACTACACAGAACTCGTCCCCTAAGCGGAAGCCCTCCCGGCTACACTCCAGTATACTCGTTTGAAGCTCAAATATAGCCATGGAGGGGCCGAATTACTGTTTCACCTTACTTAGGGCACTTCGGCAAGCGTTACCTTATGCCAGTTACATTCATAACTACTTAAAAATTGCAGATACTACACAGAACTCGTCCCCTAAGCGGAAGCCCTCCCGGCTGCACTCCAGTATACTCGTTTGAAGCACAGATATAGCCATGGAGGGGCCGAATTACTGTTTCACCTTACTTAGGGCACTTCGGCAAGCGTTACCTTATGCCAGTTACATCCATAACTACTTAAAAATTGCAGATACTACACAGAACTCGTCCCCTAAGCGGAAGCCCTCCCGGCTACACTCCAGTATACTCGTTTCAAGCTCAAATATAGCCATGGAGGGGCCGAATTACTGTTTCACCTTACTTAGGGCACTTCGGCAAGCGTTACCTTATGCCAGTTACATTCATAACTACTTAAAAATTGCAGATACTACACAGAACTCGTCCCCTAAGCGGAAGCCCTCCCGGCTGCACTCCAGTATACTCGTTTGAAGCTCAAATATAGCCATGGAGGGGCCGAATTACTGTTTCACCTTATTTAGGGTACTACAGCAAACGTTACCTTATGCCAGTTGCATTCATAACTACCTAAAATTGCAGATACTACACAGAAGTTGTTTCCTAAGCCCTCCCCGGCTGCACTCCAGTATACTCAATTGAAGCTCAAATATTACCATGGAGAGGCCGAATTACCTGTTTCACCTTACTTAGGGTACTACAGCAAGCGTTACCTTTTGCCAGTTGCATTCATAACTGCCTAAAAATTGCAGATACTACACAGAAGTTGTTTCCTAAGCCCTCCCCGGCTGCACTCCAGTATACTCGATTGAAGCTCAAATATTGCCATGGAGAGGCCGAATTACCTGTTTCACCTTATTTAGGGTACTACAGCAAACGTTACCTTATGCCAGTTGCATTCATAACTACCTAAAATTGCAGATACTACACAGAAGTTGTTTCCTAAGCCCTCCCCGGCTGCACTCCAGTATACTCGATTGAAGTTCAAATATCGCCATGGAGAGGCTGAATTACCTGTTTCGCCTTACTTAGGGTACTACAGCAAGCATTTACCTTATGCCAGTTGCATTCATAACTGCCTAAAAATTGCAGATACTACACAGAAGTTGTTTCCTAAGGGCAAGGAGAGCTGCACTCCAGTATACTCGATTGAAGCTCAAATATTGCCATGGAGAGGCCGAATTACCTGTTTCACCTTACTTAGGGTACCACAGCAAGCGTTACCTTATGCCAGTTGCATTCATAACTACCTAAAAATTGCAGATACTACACAGAAGTTGTTTCCTAAGCCCTCCCCGGCTGCACTCCAGTATACTCGATTGAAGCTCAAATATTGCCATATGGAGAGGCCGATTTACCTGTTTCACCTTACTTAGGGTACTACAGCAAGCGTTACCTTACGCCAGTTGCATTGATAACTACTTAAAAATCGCAGATACTACACAGAAGTTGTTTCCTAAGCCCTCCCCGGCTGCACTCCAGCATACTCGATTGAAGCTCAAATATTACGATGGAGAGGCCGAATTACCTGTTTCACCTTACTTAGGGTACTACAGCAAGCGTTACCTTACGCCAGTTGCATTCATAACTACCTAAAAATTGCGGATACTACACAGAAGTTGTTTCCTAAGCCCTCCCCGGCTTCACTCCAGTATACTCGATTGAATTTCAAATATCGCCATGGAGAGGCCGAATTACCTGTTTCGCCTTACTTAGGGTACTACAGCAAGCATTTACCTTATGCCAGTTGCATTCATAACTGCCTAAAAATTGCAGATACTACACAGAAGTTGTTTCCTAAGTCCTCCCCGGCTGCACTCCCGTATACTCGATTGAAGCTCAAATATTGCCATGGAGAGGCCGAATTACCTGTTTCACCTTACTTAGGTTACTACAGCAAGCGTTACCTTATGCCAGTTGCATTCATAACTACCTAAAAATGGCAGATACTACACAGAAGTTGTTTCCTAAGCCCTCCCCGGTCACTCCAGAATACTCGATTGAAGTTCAAATATTACCATGGCGAGGCCGAATTAGCTGTTTTACCTTACTTAGGGTACTACAGCAAGCGTTACCTTATGCCAGTTGCATTCATACCTACCTAAAAATTGCAGATACTACACAGAAGTTGTTTCCTAAGGGCAAGGAGAGCTGCACTCCAGTATACTCGATTGAAGCTCAAATATCGCCATGGAGAGGCCGAATTACCCGTTTCGCACTTACTTAGGGTACTACAGCAAGCCTTATGTTATGCCAGTTGCATTCATAACTACCTAACAATTGCAGATACTACACAGAAGTTGTTTCCTAAGCCCTCCCCGGTTGCACTCCAGTATACTCGATTGAATTTCAAATATCGCCATGGAGAGGCCGAATTACCTGTTTCGCCTTACTTAGGGTACTACAGCAAGCATTTACCTTATGCCAGTTGCATTCATAACTGCCTAAAAATTGCAGATACTACACAGAAGTTGTTTCCTAAACCCTCCCCGGCTGCTCTCCAGTATACTCGATTGAAGCTCAAATATTTCCATGGAAAGGCCGAATTACCTGTTTCACCTCACTTAGGGTACTACAGCAAGCGTTACCTTATGCCAGTTGCATTCATAACTACCTAAAAATTGCAGATACTACACTGAAGTTGTTTCCTAAGCCCTCCCCGGCTGCACTCCAGTATACTCGATTGAAGCTAAAATATTGCCATGGAGAGGCCGAATTACCTGTTTCACCTTACTTAGGGTACCACAGCAAGCGTTACCTTATGCCAGTTGCATTCATAACTACCTAAAAATTGCGGATACTACACAGAAGTTGTTTCCTAAGCCCTCCCCGGCTGCACTCCCGTATACTCGATTGAAGCTCAAATATTGCCATGGAGAGGCCGAATTACCTGTTTCACCTTACTTAGGTTACTACAGCAAGCGTTACCTTATGCCAGTTGCATTCATAACTACCTAAAAATGGCAGATACTACACAGAAGTTGTTTCCTAAGCCCTCCCCGGTCACTCCAGAATACTCGATTGAAGTTCAAATGTCGCCATGGAGAGGCCGAATTACCTGTTTCGCCATACTTAGGGTACTACAGCAAGCGTTACCGTATGCCAGTTGCATTCATAACTACCTAAAAATTGCTGTTTCCTAAGCCATCCCCGGCTGCACTCCAGTATACTCGATTGAAGCTCAAATATTGCCATGGAGAGGCCGAATTACCCGTTTCGCACTTACTTAGGGTACTACAGCAAGCGTTACCTTATGCCAGTTGCATTCATAACTACCTAGAAATTGCAGATACTACACAGAAGTTGTTTCCTAAGCCATCCCCGGCTGCACTCCAGTATACTCGATTGAAGCTCAAATATCGCCATGGAGAGGCCGAATTACCCGTTTCGCACTTACTTAGGGTACTACAGCAAGCGTTACCGTATGCCAGTTGCATTCATAACTGCCTAAAAATTGCAGATACTACACAGAAGTTGTTTCCTAAGCCCTCCCCGGCTGCACTCCAGTATACTCGATTGAAGCTCAAATATTGCCATGGAGAGGCCGAATTACCTGTTTCACCATACTTAGGGTACCACAGCAAGCGTTACCTTATGCCAGTTGCATTCATAACTGCCTAAAAATTGCAGATACTACACAGAAGTTGTTTCCTAAGGGCAAGGAGAGCTGCACTCCAGTATACTCGATTGAAGCTCAAATATTGCCATGGAGAGGCCGAATTACCTGTTTCACCTTACTTAGGGTACCACAGCAAGCGTTACCTTATGCCAGTTGCATTCATAACTACCTAAAAATTGCAGATACTACACAGAAGTTGTTTCCTAAGCCCTCCCCGGCTGCACTCCAGTATACTCGATTGAAGCTCAAATATTGCCATATGGAGAGGCCGAATTACCTGTTTCACCTTACTTAGGGTACTACAGCAAGCGTTACCTTACGCCAGTTGCATTGATA
The DNA here is from genome assembly GCF_037126465.1 of Ornithodoros turicata. Lineage (NCBI taxonomy): Eukaryota > Metazoa > Arthropoda > Arachnida > Ixodida > Argasidae > Ornithodoros > Ornithodoros turicata. The sequence continues at coordinate 1,295,176 of NC_088201.1, forward strand.
ACTACCTAAAAATCGCAGATACTACACAGAAGTTGTTTCCTAAGCCCTCCCCGGCTGCACTCCAGTATACTCGATTGAAGCTCAAATATTGCCATGGAGAGGCCGAATTACCTGTTTCACCATACTTAGGGTACCACAGCAAGCGTTACCTTATGCCAGTTGCATTCATAACTACCTAAAAATTGCAGATACTACACAGAAGTTGTTTCCTAAGCCCTCCCCGGCTGCACTCCAGTATACTCGATTGAAGCTCAAATATTGCCATATGGAGAGGCCAAATTACCTGTTTCACCTTACTTAGGGTACTACAGCAAGCGTTACCTTACGCCAGTTGCATTGATAACTACCTAAAATTGCAGATACTACACAGAAGTTGTTTCCTAAGCCCTCCCCGGCTGCACTCCAGTATACTCGATTGAAGCTCAAATATTACGATGGAGAGGCCGAATTACCTGTTTCACCTTACTTAGGGTACTACAGCAAGCGTTACCTTATGCCAGTTGCATTCATAACTACCTAAAAATTGCAGACACTACACAGAAGTTGTTTCCTAAGCCCTCCGCGGCTGCACTCCAGTATACTCGATTGAAGCTCAAATATTGCCACGGAGAGGCCGAATTACCTGTTTCACCTTACTTAGGGTACTACAGCAAACGTTACCTTATGCCAGTTGCATTCATAACTACCTAAAATTGCAGATACTACACAGAAGTTGTTTCCTAAGCCCTCCCCGGCTGCACTCCAGTATACTCGATTGAAGTTCAAATATCGCCATGGAGAGGCTGAATTACCTGTTTCGCCTTACTTAGGGTACTACAGCAAGCATTTACCTTATGCCAGTTGCATTCATAACTGCCTAAAAATTGCAGATACTACACAGAAGTTGTTTCCTAAGGGCAAGGAGAGCTGCACTCCAGTATACTCGATTGAAGCTCAAATATTGCCATGGAGAGGCCGAATTACCTGTTTCACCTTACTTAGGGTACCACAGCAAGCGTTACCTTACTGCCAGTTGCATTGATAACTACCTAAAATTGCAGATACTACACAGAAGTTGTTTCCTAAGCCCTCCCCGGCTGCACTCCAGTATACTCGATTGAAGCTCAAATATTGCCATGGAGAGGCCGAATTACCTGTTTCACCTTACTTAGGGTACTACAGCAAGCGTTACCTTATGCCAGTTGCATTCATAACTACCTAAAAATTGCAGATACTACACAGAAGTTGTTTCCTAAGCCCTCCCGGCTGCACTCCAGTATACTCGATTGAAGCTCAAATATTACCATGGAGAGGCCGAATTACCTGTTTCACCTTACTTAGGGTACTACAGCAAAGCGTTACCTTATGCCAGTTGCATTCATAACTACCTAAAATTGCAGATACTACACAGAAGTTGTTTCCTAAGCCCTCCCCGGCTGCACTCCAGTATACTCGATTGAAGCTCAAATATTGCCATGGAGAGGCCGAATTACCTGTTTCACCTTACTTAGGGTACTACAGCAAGCGTTACCTTATGCCAGTTGCATTCATAACTACCTAAAAATTGCAGATACTACACAGAAGTTGTTTCCTAAGCCCTCCCCGGCTGCACTCCAGTATACTCGATTGAAGCTCAAATATCGCCATGGAGAGGCCGAATTACCTGTTTCGCCTTACTTAGGGTACTACAGCAAGCGTTACCTTATGCCAGTTGCATTCATAACTGCCTAAAAATTGCAGATACTACACAGAAGTTGTTTCCTAAGGCCCTCCCGGCTGCACTCCAGTATACTCGATTGAAGCTCAAATATTGCCATGGAGAGGCCGAATTACCTGTTTCACCTTACTTAGGGTACTACAGCAAGCGTTACCTTATGCCAGTTGCATTCATAACTACCTAAAAATTGCAGATACTACACAGAAGTTGTTTCCTAAGCCCTCCCCGGCTGCACTCCAGTATACTCGATTGAAGCTCAAATATTGCCAATGGAGAGGCCGAATTACCTGTTTCACCTTACTTAGGGTACTACAGCAAGCGTTACCTTATGCCAGTTGCATTCATAACTACCTAAAAATTGCAGATACTACACAGAAGTTGTTTCCTAAGCCCTCCCCGGCTGCACTCCAGTATACTCGATTGAAGCTCAAATATTCCATGGAGAGGCCGAATTACCTGTTTCACCTTACTTAGGGTACTACAGCAAGCGTTACCTTATGCCAGTTGCATTCATAACTACCTAAAATTGCAGATACTACACAGAAGTTGTTTCCTAAGCCCTCCCCGGCTGCACTCCAGTATACTCGATTGAAGCTCAAATATTGCCATGGAGAGGCCGAATTACCTGTTTCACCTTACTTAGGGTACTACAGCAAGCGTTACCTTATGCCAGTTGCATTCATAACTACCTAAAAATTGCAGATACTACACAGAAGTTGTTTCCTAAGCCCTCCCCGGCTGCACTCCAGTATACTCGATTGAAGCTCAAATATTGCCATGGAGAGGCCGAATTACCTGTTTCACCTTACTTAGGGTACTACAGCAAGCGTTACCTTATGCCAGTTGCATTCATAACTACCTAAAAATTGCAGATACTACACAGAAGTTGTTTCCTAAGCCCTCCCCGGCTGCACTCCAGTATACTCGATTGAAGCTCAAATATTGCCATATGGAGAGGCCGAATTACCTGTTTCACCTTACTTAGGGTACTACAGCAAGCGTTACCTTATGCCAGTTGCATTCATAACTACCTAAAAATCGCAGATACTACACAGAAGTTGTTTCCTAAGCCCTCCCCGGCTGCACTCCAGTATACTCGATTGAAGCTCAAATATTGCCATATGGAGAGGCCGAATTACCTGTTTCACCTTACTTAGGGTACTACAGCAAGCGTTACCTTATGCCAGTTGCATTCATAACTACCTAAAAATTGCAGATACTACACAGAAGTTGTTTCCTAAGCCCTCCCCGGCTGCACTCCAGTATACTCGATTGAAGCTCAAATATTGCCATATGGAGAGGCCGAATTACCTGTTTCACCTTACTTAGGGTACTACAGCAAGCGTTACCTTATGCCAGTTGCATTCATAACTACCTAAAAATTGCAGATACTACACAGAAGTTGTTTCCTAAGCCCTCCCCGGCTGCACTCCAGTATACTCGATTGAAGCTCAAATATTGCCATATGGAGAGGCCGAATTACCTGTTTCACCTTACTTAGGGTACTACAGCAAGCGTTACCTTATGCCAGTTGCATTCATAACTACCTAAAAATTGCAGATACTACACAGAAGTTGTTTCCTAAGCCCTCCCGGCTGCACTCCAGTATACTCGATTGAAGCTCAAATATTGCCATGGAGAGGCCGAATTACCTGTTTCACCTTACTTAGGGTACCACAGCAAGCGTTACCTTATGCCAGTTGCATTCATAACTACCTAAAAATTGCAGATACTACACAGAAGTTGTTTCCTAAGCCCTCCCCGGCTGCACTCCAGTATACTCGATTGAAGCTCAAATATTGCCATATGGAGAGGCCGAATTACCTGTTTCACCTTACTTAGGGTACTACAGCAAGCGTTACCTTATGCCAGTTGCATTCATAACTACCTAAAAATTGCAGATACTACACAGAAGTTGTTTCCTAAGCCCTCCCCGGCTGCACTCCAGTATACTCGATTGAAGCTCAAATATTGCCATGGAGAGGCCGAATTACCTGTTTCACCTTACTTAGGGTACTACAGCAAGCGTTACCTTATGCCAGTTGCATTCATAACTACCTAAAAATTGCAGATACTACACAGAAGTTGTTTCCTAAGCCCTCCCCGGCTGCACTCCAGTATACTCGATTGAAGCTCAAATATTGCCATGGAGAGGCCGAATTACCTGTTTCACCTTACTTAGGGTACTACAGCAAGCGTTACCTTATGCCAGTTGCATTCATAACTACCTAAAAATTGCAGATACTACACAGAAGTTGTTTCCTAAGCCCTCCCCGGCTGCACTCCAGTATACTCGATTGAAGCTCAAATATAGCCATGGAGAGGCCGAATTACCTGTTTCACCTTACTTAGGGTACTACAGCAAGCGTTACCTTATGCCAGTTGCATTCATAACTACCTAAAAATTGCAGATACTACACAGAAGTTGTTTCCTAAGCCCTCCCCGGCTGCACTCCAGTATACTCGATTGAAGCTCAAATATTGCCATGGAGAGGCCGAATTACCTGTTTCACCTTACTTAGGGTACTACAGCAAGCGTTACCTTATGCCAGTTGCATTCATAACTGCCTAAAAATTGCAGATACTACACAGAAGTTGTTTCCTAAGGCCTCCCGGAGCTGCACTCCAGTATACTCGATTGAAGCTCAAATATTGCCATGGAGAGGCCGAATTACCTGTTTCACCTTACTTAGGGTACTACAGCAAGCGTTACCTTATGCCAGTTGCATTCATAACTACCTAAAAATTGCAGATACTACACAGAAGTTGTTTCCTAAGCCCTCCCCGGCTGCACTCCAGTATACTCGATTGAAGCTCAAATATTGCCATGGAGAGGCCGAATTACCTGTTTCACCTTACTTAGGGTACTACAGCAAGCGTTACCTTACGCCAGTTGCATTGATAACTACCTAAAAATCGCAGATACTACACAGAAGTTGTTTCCTAAGCCCTCCCCGGCTGCACTCCAGTATACTCGATTGAAGCTCAAATATTCGCCATGGAGAGGCCGAATTACCTGTTTCAGCCTTACTTAGGGTACTACAGCAAGCGTTACCTTATGCCAGTTGCATTCATAACTACCTAAAAATTGCAGATACTACACAGAAGTTGTTTCCTAAGCCCTCCCCCGGCTGCACTCCAGGTATACTCGATTGAAGCTCAAATATTGCCTATGGAGAGGCCGAATTACCTGTTTCACCTTACTTAGGGTACTACAAGCAAGCGTTACCTTACGCCAGTTGCATTGATAACTACCTAAAAATCGCAGATACTACACAGAAGTTGTTTCCTAAGCCCTCCCCGGCTGCACTCCAGTATACTCGATTGAAGCTCAAATATTGCCATGGAGAGGCCGAATTACCTGTTTCACCTTACTTAGGGTACTACAGCAAGCGTTACCTTATGCCAGTTGCATTCATAACTAGCCTAAAAATTGCAGATACTACACAGAAGTTGTTTCCTAAGGCAAGGAGAGCTGCACTCCAGTATACTCGATTGAAGCTCAAATATTGCCATGGAGAGGCCGAATTACCTGTTTCACCTTACTTAGGGTACCACAGCAAGCGTTACCTTATGCCAGTTGCATTCATAACTACCTAAAAATTGCAGATACTACACAGAAGTTGTTTCCTAAGCCCTCCCCGGCTGCACTCCAGTATACTCGATTGAAGCTCAATATTGCCATGGAGAGGCCGAATTACCTGTTTTCACCTTACTTAGGGTACTACAGCAAGCGTTACCTTATGCCAGTTGCATTCATAACTACCTAAAAATAGCAGATACTACACAGAAGTTGTTTCCTAAGCCCTCCCCGGCTGCACTCCAGTATACTCGATTGAAGCTCAAATATTGCCATGGAGAGGCCGAATTACCTGTTCACCTTACTTAGGGTACTACAGCAAGCAGTTACCTTATGCCAGTTGCATTGCATAACTACCTAAAAATTGCAGATACTACACAGAAGTTGTTTCCTAAGCCCTCCCCGGCTGCACTCCAGTATACTCGATTGAAGCTCAAATATTGCCATGGAGAGCCGAATTACCTGTTTCACCTTACTTAGGGTACTACAGCAAGCGTTACCCTTATGCCAGTTGCATTCATAACTACCTAAAATTGCAGATACTACACAGAAGTTGTTTCCTAAGCCCTCCCCGGCTGCACTCCAGTATACTCGATTGAAGCTCAAATATTACCATGGCGAGGCCGAATTACCTGTTTCACCTTACTTAGGTACTACAGCAAGCGTTACCTTAGCCAGTTGCATTCATAACTACCTAAAAATTGCAGATACTACACAGAAGTTGTTTCCTAAGCCCTCCCCGGCTGCACTCCAGTATACTCGATTGAAGCTCAAATATTCGCCATGGAGAGGCCGAATTACCTGTTTCACCTTACTTAGGGTACTACAGCAAGCGTTACCTTTAGCCAGTTGCATTCATAACTAGCCCTAAAATTGCAGATACTACACAGAAGTTGTTTCCTAAGCCCTCCCCGGTCTGCACTCCAGTATACTCGATTGAAGCTCAAATATTCCATGGAGAGGCCGAATTACCTGTTTCAGCCTTACTTAGGGTACTACAGCAAGCGTTACCTTATGCAGTTGCATTCATAACTACCTAAAAATTGCAGATACTACACAGAAGTTGTTTCCTAAGCCCTCCCCGGCTGCACTCCAGTATACTCGATTGAAGCTCAAATATTGTCCATGGAGAGGCCGAATTACCTGTTTCACCTTACTTAGGGTACTACAGCAAGCGTTACCTTATGCCAGTTGCATTCATAACTACCTAAAATTGCAGATACTACACAGAAGTTGTTTCCTAAGGCCCTCCCCGGCTGCACTCCAGTATACTCGATTGAAGCACAAATATTGCCATGGAGAGGCCGAATTACCTGTTTCACCTTACTTAGGGGTACTACAGCAAGCGTTACCTTATGCCAGTTGCATTCATAACTACCTAAAAATTGCAGATACTACACAGAAGTTGTTTCCTAAGCCCTCCCCGCTGCACTCCAGTATACTCGATTGAAGCTCAAATATTGCCATGGAGAGGCCGAATTACCTGTTTCACCTTACTTAGGGTACACAGCAAGCGTTACCTTATGCCAGTTGCATTCATAACTACCTAAAAATTGCAGATACTACACAGAAGTTGTTTCCTAAGCCCTCCCCGGCTGCACTCCAGTATACTCGATTGAAGCTCAAATATTGCCATGGAGAGGCCGAATTACCTGTTTCACCTTACTTAGGGTACTCACAGCAAGCGTTACCTTATGCCAGTTGCATTCATAACTACCTAAAAATTGCTGATACTACACAGAAGTTGTTTCCTAAGCCCTCCCCGGCTGCACTCCAGTATACTCGATTGAAGCTCAAATATTGCCATGGAGAGGGCCGAATTACCTGTTTCACCATACTTAGGGTACCACAGCAAGCGTTACCTTAGCCAGTTGCATTCATAACTACTAAAAATGCAGATACTACACAGAAGTTGTTTCCTAAGCCCTCCCGGCTGCACTCCAGTATACTCGATTGAAGCCAAATATTGCCATGGAGAGGCCGAATTACCTGTTTCACCTTACTTAGGGTACTACAGCAAGCGTTACCTTATGCCAGTTGCATTCATACCTACCTAAAAATTGCAGATACTACACAGAAGTTGTTTCCTAAGCCCTCCCGGCTGCAACTCCAGTATACTCGATTGAAGCTCTCAAATATTGCCATATGGAGAGGCCGAATTACCTGTTTCACCTTACTTAGGGTACTACGCAAGCGTTACCTTATGCCAGTTGCATTCATAACTACCTAAAATGGCAGATACTACACAGAAGTTGTTTCCTAAGCCTCCCCGGCTGCACTCCAGTATACTCGATTGAAGCTCAAATATTGCCATGGAGAGGCCGAATTACCTGTTTCACCTTACTTAGGGTACCTACAGCAAGCGTTACCTTACGCCAGTTTGCATTCATAACTACCTAAAATTGCAGATACTACACAGAAGTTGTTTCCTAAGCCCTCCCCGGCTGCACTCCAGTATACTCGATTGAAGCTCAAATATTGCCATTGGAGAGGCCGAATTACCTGTTTCACCTTACTTAGGGTACTACAGCAAGCGTTACCTTATGCCAGTTGCATTCATAACTACCTAAAAATTGCAGATACTACACAGAAGTTGTTTCCTAAGCCCTCCCCGGCTGCACTCCAGTATACTCGATTGAAGCTCAAATATTGCCATATGGAGAGGCCGAATTACCTGTTTCACCTTACTTAGGGTACTACAGCAAGCGTTACCTTATGCCAGTTGCATTCATAACTACCTAAAAATTGCAGATACTACACAGAAGTTGTTTCCTAAGCCCTCCCCGGCTGCACTCCAGTATACTCGATTGAAGCTCAAATATTGCCATGGAGAGGCCGAATTACCTGTTTCACCTTACTTAGGGTACTACAGCAAGCGTTACCTTATGCCAGTTGCATTCATAACTACCTAAAAGATTGCAGATACTACACAGAAGTTGTTTCCTAAGCCCACCCGGCTGCACTCCAGTATACTCGATTGAAGCTCAAATATTGCCATGGAGAGGCCGAATTACCTGTTTCACCATACTTAGGTACTACAGCAAGCGTTACCTTATGCCAGTTGCATTCATAACTACCTAAAAATTGCAGATACTACACAGAAGTTGTTCCTAAGCCCTCCACGGCTGCACTCCAGTATACTCGATTGAAGCTCAAATATTGCCATGGAGAGCCGAATTACCTGTTTCACCTTACTTAGGGTACCACAGCAAAGCGTTACCTTATGCCAGTTGCATTCATAACTACCTAAAAATTGCAGATACTACACAGAAGTTGTTTCCTAAGCCCTCCCCGGCTGCACTCCAGTATACTCGATTGAAGCTCAAATATTGCCATGGAGAGGCCGAATTACCTGTTTCACCTTACTTAGGGTACTACAGCAAGCGTTACCTTATGCCAGTTGCATTCATAACTACCTAAAAATTGCAGATACTACACAGAAGTTGTTTCCTAAGCCCTCCCGGCTGCACTCCAGTATACTCGATTGAAGCTCAAATATTACCATGGAGAGGCCGAATTACCTGTTTCACCTTACTTAGGGTACTACAGCAAGCGTTACCTTATGCCAGTTGCATTCATAACTACCTAAAAATTGCAGATACTACACAGAAGTTGTTTCCTAAGCCCTCCGCGGCTGCACTCCAGTATACTCGATTGAAGCTCAAATATTGCCACGGAGAGGCCGAATTACCTGTTTCACTTACTTATTAGGGTACTACAGCAAGCGTTACCTTATGCCAGTTGCATTCATAACTACCTAAAAATTGCAGATACTACACAGAAGTTGTTTCCTAAGCCCTCCCCGGCTGCACTCCAGTATACTCGATTGAAGCTCAAATATTGCCATGGAGAGGCCGAATTACCTGTTCACCTTACTTAGGGTACACAGCAAGCGTTACCTTATGCCAGTTGCATTCATAACTACCTAAAAATTGCAGATACTACACAGAAGTTGTTTTCCTAAGCCCTCCCGGCTGCACTCCAGTATACTCGATTGAAGCTCAAATATTGCCAATGGGAGAGGCCGAATTACCTGTTTCACCTTACTTAGGGTACTACAGCAAGCGTTACCTTATGCCAGTTGCATTCATAACTACCTAAAATTGCAGATACTACACAGAAGTTGTTTCCTAAGCCCTCCCCGGCTGCACTCCAGTATACTCGATTGAAGCTCAAATATTACGATGGAGAGCCGAATTACCTGTTTCACCTTACTTAGGGTACTACAGCAAGCGTTACCTTATGCCAGTTGCATTCATAACTACCTAAAAATTGCAGATACTACACAGAAGTTGTTTCCTAAGCCCTCCCCGGCTGCACTCCAGTATACTCGATTGAAGCTCAAATATTGCCATGGAGAGGCCGAATTACCTGTTTCACCTTACTTAGGGTACTACAGCAAGCGTTACCTTATGCCAGTTGCATTCATAACTACCTAAAAAATTGCAGATACTACACAGAAGTTGTTTCCTAAGCCCTCCCCGGCTGCACTCCAGTATACTCGATTGAAGCTCAAATATTCGCCATGGAGAGGCCGAATTACCTGTTTCACCTTACTTAGGGTACTACAGCAAGCGTTACCTTATGCCAGTTGCATTCATAACTACCTAAAAATTGCAGATACTACACTAGAAGTTGTTTCCTAAGCCCTCCCGGCTGCACTCCAGTATACTCGATTGAAGCTCAAATATTGCCATGGAGAGGCCGAATTACCTGTTTCACCTTACTTAGGGTACTACAGCAAGCGTTTACCTTATGCCAGTTGCATTCATAACTACCTAAAAATTGCAGATACTACACAGAAGTTGTTTCCTAAGCCCTCCCCGGCTGCACTCCAGTATACTCGATTGAAGCTCAAATATTGCCATGGAGAGGCCGAATTACCTGTTTCACCTTACTTAGGGTACCACAGCAAGCGTTACCTTATGCCAGTTGCATTCATAACTACCTAAAAATTGCAGATACTACACAGAAGTTGTTTCCTAAGCCCTCCCCGGCTGCACTCCAGTATACTCGATTGAAGCTCAAATATTGCCATGGAGAGGCCGATTACCTGTTTCACCTTACTTAGGGTACTACAGCAAGCGTTACCTTATGCCAGTTGCATTCATAACTACCTAAAAATTGCAGATACTACACAGAAGTTGTTTCCTAAGCCCTCCCCGGCTGCACTCCAGTATACTCGATTGAAGCTCAAATATTCCGCTGGAGAGGCCGAATTACCTGTTTCACCTTACTTAGGGTACTACAGCAAGCGTTACCTTATGCCAGTTGCATTCATAACTACCTAAAAATTGCAGATACTACACAGAAGTTGTTTCCTAAGCCCTCCCGCTGCACTCCAGTATACTCGATTGAAGCTCAAATATTGCCATGGAGAGGCCGAATTACCTGTTTCACCTTACTTAGGGTACTACAGCAAGCGTTACCTTATGCCAGTTGCATTCATAACTACCTAAAATTGCAGATACTACACAGAAGTTGTTTCCTAAGGCCTCCCCGGCTGCACTCCAGTATACTCGATTGAAGCTCAAATATCGCCATGGAGAGGCCGAATTACCTGTTTCACTTACTTAGGGTACTACAGCAAGCGTTACCTTATGCCAGTTGCATTCATAACTTCCTAAAAATTGCAGATACTGCACAGAAGTTGGCCCCTAACGCTTTCGGCCCTGGTGTACTAAAAAAAGTACACAACAAAGATGTGTTCTGTGAAGCGCACTCGTCGACCACCGCTTGAAGAACGTAGATTTGTAGATCACAAGATATTCCAACGCACTTCCAAACATCAAAGCCATTCTACAGAAGCACGAGCCCCTCCTCCAAAGCAGTGACCGACTTAGCAATATATTCACAAATCCCATACAGGTGACATACCGACCCGCAAAAAACTTGGCAGACTCCTTGGTCAATGCCAAAATCAGCAAAAGAAGCACCCCGTACACGGGAACACGACCCTGCAACCTCCCGCGCTGCAAAACATGCAAGCACGTTCAACACGCTAACTCCATCAAAAGCACTGCGAGCAATCACACCCACCCCGTTAACCACGCATTCACATGCACAAGCTCCAATGTCATATATTGCATTGAATGCGGCGACTGCTCTATGGAATACATTGGTGAAACCGGCCAACAAATGAACAACCGCCTTACTGGACACAGAACCGACACGTCCAACAAACTCCCCAAAGCAGTCGCCGAACACTTTAACGTTCCCGGTCACAATTTTGACAACATTAAACTATATATTCTAGAAACCGGGTTTAGATCCACACGTGACAGACGTGATAGGGAGTCTTATCTCATATACAAGTTCAACGCTCTTCACCCGTCCGGTATCAACAAATCACAAGGCACCCTAGAAAACTTCACAAATAAAATATGCTTTTCCCTTCTACCTCCATTATCATCTGTTATGTTTGCATGGCCACTGCTTTCTACTTTCTTTATTGCATGCCACAACTTTGCATTACAAATATTAAAAAAAAAGAAAAAGAAAAAAAAACCTTTGCTGTTCTGGAATTTTCCCCACGTAACCACTAACCTCCTTATCTTTCGCTATGCTTGCCAATTCTTGCCTGTTGTCCCGTTTCGTCCACGTGTTCGTGAACCTTCCATTTTTCTGTAACCGGTCTGTAGCCTAGATCACTACGTTCACATAATCCCCTCCACACTCTAACAAAGCAGCCATTCCTCCGGCCGTAAAAGCCCGTACGGAACCTTTCTTCCCTCCGGGCTGTTGACCCCAAATTCGCATGAACCTTTAAACACGTCACACAACCTAACCCTTTAAATACCATGCCAATGATGAGGACGGTGCCCAGAAGAAGAACAGTCTCTGTTCGAAATATCGGCGGCTTCTGTCCTGAGGCAACTCCCTTCCTACCGCTTGAAGAAGTTCCTCATACGCTTCGTCTGGCTTCTTCGTCATCGGGGAGTACACGGCGGGTACTGCGGTTGTAGCGAGGGGTGCTAAAATGACGTAGAGTTGCTTGAAGAGCTTGGCGCTGCATCAAAGTTCCCGTCCATGAACCATGTCGGTGATTCACTTAAAAGCCGGAGTCAACGAAGAGCCTGCGAAGACGATCATGCGGTTCTCTGAGTCGGGCCCATTTCATAGATGAGGAAACGCCCCTGTGCTGCCCCTCGTGTCACCGTCGATCACAAGTTCTCTGAGAGATGCTGGCTGGGGCAGGTACACAGAAGATCGTTGAGCAGCGCTTGAGGCTGTCCTCTTTCTTCAATCATACCTTCTCTGCTGGTGTAAGACTTGTTCGGGCTACAATCGCTGCAGGGTTTTCCGTCGTAAACATCGCAAGTTCTCGCCACGTTGACATCACCGGGATTCGGAGGGTGGTTGTGGGCTACGCTGACTCGGCACATTCCTGTTTTCACATATTAGGGCCCTTTGGGGCGGCTTCTATTCTTCTCACGGAGCGCCAGGACGCCGCAAGCTACAGTCTTGTGCTTTACGTACACGAACCCACCGGTGCGCATTTTCTCACGTCCTTTATTTGATGTGACGATTTCCATTGTCGTAACCACTCAGGCTGTCGCAACAGCTGTGTAAAAATTACATTACAGTACATACTTGGGAGAAAGCACTGTGAAAAAGCTTCAGTGTGATCAACTTGTCGAAGTCCTTAACAATAATAGTGACCATAGAGGTGAAGCTAAAATAACAATTCTTACATAATGCACTGATACACGAAAATGAAAATAAAATTTCTTACAAATTTTACAATCCACGTCTGAGGTGTCTTAGGACACCCAGACGGGAGGCATCACGTGCCACGTGACCTTCTGACGCCA